>NW_019735463.1:269190-321672 GCF_002891405.2 Cryptotermes secundus
TATTCCACGTGTGAAAACACAAAAGGCATTTCAGCAACTCCGCACAACTAATTTACCAACCATTCACAACGCGGCCGCAACGTACTCTGTAGGCAGCGCATAAGCTTACGGCTAGTGTGAATCACCACACTCAAGGACAAACATAGATAAGACTTGTCAGCTGACAGGTACAGTGTGTGGACCCGCCAGAAGACCACACTTTTCTCAGGCCATTATCTCCGTAACCATTCAACTTTGGACATATTTGGGTTTTATCGGCATACTTTACCATAAGGAACACCCTCCCGAAGTCTGGCACATTCCTCCTGGGACACCCTGTATATGTAGCAGATTTACTGGGCAAGTGGAAATATTCTGGCAGTCACAAGTTTCAAAGTGATGAGGTGGAAACAGCAATGAAACTACAGTTAAGTGAAAGGACACAGATTTCTAAAAACAGGGAATAACAAAACTTATCCCAACAATATCATAAGTGTCCAAATTCTTGTGGAGACCATGTCAAAAATTAGCTGAATGCCAATAAAATTATCATGCATTTTTTATATAGGCAACTGCAACAAAAAATCTAACTATACACTCTGTAAACTTAACTTCCAAATGACCTTCAGAGACATGCTCATCTGCATGGGCCCTTCACGCACGGCTCTTTGCTCAAGGTAGAATCATACAAAACTCTGCCTGAACACTGTGGCATGCACACCTAGTGAAAAGCATATCCTCTTTGCTGGACTCACCTCACACAGACCTTCCAACCATTCCAGTCCCATCTGCATATCAGACTAGTCCTACAGACCACAGGGTCACTGACCATGCTGATATGACATCCATTTTAAATGAAGTCCCAAAAGCTTTTATTTTGGATCTCAACAGTAAAGAAAGGTGAAGCTGGTAGCAGCATGCAGAGAGTAGATGAAGTGTGAGCAAGCATGCTGGCAGCCAAATGGATGAGATGGTGTGTGCAAGGAACTGAACCAGTCTGGTGTAAAACTCTATCTACAATACTCCTGTATTACACACATACGTAATGCACTCCTCCAAGCTCAGATATTTTAAGGGATTCTGGTAAAACACTATGCCTAAAGAAATAGTGAGCTGTAAGACCTGCTCAGAAAGTCCCTCTATACATCACTTCTGTTGCTGAAAATTTATCTTTCTACAGTCTATGAAGGGCATTACAATCTGATAGTTTAATCCACTGAGAGTTAATACATGGCAAATTTCCATCGCTGTACACACTTTCATTCTCTATTTTACAGCAAAAAAATGACAGAAGGCTGATTACATCAGTCTCATTCCATAACAAAGTGAAAAGAATGAAATAGTACAAGGGCGAGAGAAGCCATGTCCTCACTAATGCTGCGGAGGAAATGAAATTATTCTCTCAACTCTTAAAAATTATTTAGTCTGGAGTGCAAGTACAAAAAGAAAATCAAAGGTCAATGTATTAAAAGGAATACAGAAACTTACTGGAATCCCAAGATGCTCTTGGTCTAAATTCATCAGTTTCATTTCATAATCTGACACTTTCTCTTGATTTGGGGACTCAAAAACAAAAGTAACAGTGTCGGCATTGTCCTGCGCCTTCATTGTTACAACATCCTCATTGGCAGCACACTTAAGGATCTTGGTCATACTGTAATGAAGATAAACAGATTTAAAACTTCAAGCTGTTATGAGGTTACATATGAAGGAATAACAAATTGTGACCCTTCCAATGCTGACACATGAAACCAGGTATCTATATGGTTAACAACATGCCAAAAAGATATATGAGGGAGTGGAGACAAAATTCCACACCTTCTTAATTTTGACACTACGTACATAGGTCGTACCAAAAGTCAAGAGCAACTTTTTTTTTGCATGCAACCTGGGAACACCAGATGAAAGTGAGTAGGGTGGTAGGTGGAATAAGCTGTTGTGTTAACTTTGAGTGTCTGGCGACGTCAACAGCTTGCATCATGTGACCAGCATCACTCCTAACAAAATGGCCGACAACAATATGTCGTTTCACCTGCGTGCTGTCATCGAATGTCTTGTGAAAGAGGAAATCCCTGCTGCAGAGATTCACCAGAGACTTCAGCATGCTTATGGAAGTGTGTGCATGGGTGTGAGCAGTGTTCAAAGATGGGTGAAACATTTTAAAGATGGGAACACCAGCATTGAAGATGAGCTTCGGAGTGGTCGTTCTCGAACAGCCTCATGGAAAGAGTGGACGAGATCATTGAAGATGACAGGCGTGTGACTGTGGACACAATAGGCCGAAAACTTGGAACAAGGCACAGTGCAGTACAGGAGATGACGGAAAGCTTAGGCTATAGGAAAGTTTGTCCTCGTTGGGTCCCGCGGTTATTGACCGAAGACAACAAAGGTCAGCGAAAAGCCATCACCTCAGAACTGCTGTAGAGATATCAACACGAACGTGATGATTTTTTGCTCTGTATTGTGACAGGTGATGAAAGCTGGTTTCACGATTTTGAGCCTGAAACGAAACGGCAGAGTATGGAATGGCACCATTTGCATTCTCCATCAAAAAAGAAGGCAAAGACAGTGCCATCAGCTGTGAAGGTGATGGGCACAGTCTTCTGGGATGCAGAGGGTTTTATTCTGGCTGAATTCCTGGAACCTGGGTAAACCATCAATGCTGCTTGTTATGTTCAGAAGCTGCACAAACTCCATCGTGCATTTTGCAATAAATGTCCGGGACGAAACATCATCATCCTGCATGACAACGCTTGCCCCCATGCCGCTCGCCTCACATTGGAAGCAATTGCAAAGATGGGGTGGGAACTTCTTCCACATCCCTCCTATAACCCTGATCTGGCACCCTCCGCCTACCATCTCTTCAGATTTGTGACAGATCAGCTGCATGGACAACATTTTGAGACAAGGGAGGCAATTCAGAAAGCAGTGCGTCAGTGTCTTTGGATGGCTGAAACGGAATTTTACAAAATGGGAATTTTCAAACTCCCAGAATGCTAGGAGAAATGTGTACAAAGAAGTGGCAATTATGTGGAAAAATAAAGAAAGGTCTGTAGATTGAGGAGCTGTATTTGGTTTGTCAATCATAAAGCATGTTACTTTACAAGAAATTGTTGCTCATGACTTTCAGTACGACCCTCGTAGATACAGCAGTCAGCTTTAGGCAACTGCCACTTCTCTGTAAACAAGCCCCTAGTACCCATTTGAGAGTGCTCTGGGTAGGCAAGACAGAAATTCTAAACATGATGATGAATTCTTGGAACCAAACACCAGTTGCCTGGCCCAGTTGCTTTATTATGATCACATCTTAAATATTAAAAAACATATGTACATATGCTACTAGCCAGAAACTGTGAAGGTAAATGCATATTACGAATAATTACAATTTAATAGTAAACAAGCAGAATGGAACTGGTTTATATACATTCATTCATTCATTCATCAGTAATCTGTCAAGACGACAGGTCCATAGTCTCTTCCAAAACAGTTCCTCCACTTGATGCGATCTAGAGCTTTCTCCTTCAACTATATACATATTCTGTTTTTATACAATTAACTCTCCTACTGTAATTCAGTCTGAAAACTAATTTCACATTATCCCAACTATTTCAAACTCTACAGTTCATTCAAATTGGGACTGGACATCACAAAGCACAGTAAAAGAGGGATATTAGATGTGGTCAATTTTCGAAATGTAGTTACAAGTGAACCACTTGCCTTACTCTACTCAAAACTGGGTTTTCCCAGTGAAGTATATTGTTAGCATTCACTCCAAAATCTTTCCTAGAGAAAACCTCTACTCCCTCTCAACAAGTCAAATTCTGATGGAGCATATGTTCTCTGTATGGTGATTTGACATATCACATATCCAAAACCAGTATACTAGTCAGTATGCCCGGGAAGAACAGAACTGTTAGTAGCAATGCAACTTCAACTCACACTTATTTGAATGCATGTCCTTACCTGCCCAAATTCATGCCCATGGAAATATTCCTGTCACATCTGTACTTGTCAAATCCATCGCTTCTTAGATTCATGGAAACTAAGCTAACATGGGAATTGTCCATCGCCTGAAGTTGAATGCCGGAATCGGAACAATCAAATGTTGCTTCATTAAGTAAGTCTTTTATGGCCTCCAAAACTTTCTTAAGGATCGAACTTTGTACAAGGCGTGCTTCGAACATATTGTTTTCTTATAAGCGACTATCGAATCGGACCTAAAACTGATACAAATCACACACACCTACTTCGCGTCTACCTGCTACAACGTGCTACGATCTGCTATAAATACACCGAAAAACACAAAGATGAAGGATTCCGCGCCCAAACTCCGCAATGAATGTTCCTCTTTCCTTCTGATTGGTGGACTATATCGACAGCGATCGACGGGATACATACGGGCGCCAAAATTTTATGAGATCGAGATTCTGCCTGAACATCGATTTGAAACATTTGAACTGTGATAACCGAGACAAAATTTATTGCAGAATTCTACTTTCCAGGATATACTGCCGTGTACTTCGCCGAAGTCAACCGAAGTTCAGGTCGAAAATGTCGCCACAACATTCGGTATCAATGACGAAGATACCAACATTAAGCACATGGCTAGTTCAGCAGGGCACTAGCGACATCTTAATCCCGGATCCGACAGTTACTTGAAGTACTTGAACTAGGTACATTCAAATTATTCCAACTATTCCCAAAAGATGTCGCATAATCGGCCCAGACCCTTGTGTATCAAACCATCACCTCTCACTTAGACCGCGCTGGCGGGAAATTTGGTTGTCTTAACAGTACGTAGCCTCGAACATGGCCTCGGTCGAAACAACGTTAAATACTGTCAAACTTCCCTCATTCCGCCATTCTACACTCATATGAATCATGTTCACACGGAACGACCATCACATTTGATCAACATGTCAAAGATAAAAGTAAAGTAAAGCTATCCCTGTACCAGGCCGTGAAGGCCCATAGGGTTGTGGGACGTTGAGGATCCCACACGATCTAGACCAGCGTTGGCCAACCTAATACATCTCGAGGGCCAAATTTCGTTTATAGAACACCATCAGGGGCCAGATACGGTATTTCTTTCAGAAGAGTGGTCGGGGAGTATTGCCCCCCAAACTGAATCAGTCACAACCCGTATAAAAACAGTGCATTTAAACCTATGCATTTAAATTTTACGTTGCACCAATAATATTAAGCCGATATTGAAAATTTCACCAATCGATTTTATTGCCTTCTATCACTTCTACCCCCAGAGCATTTTTTCTTAAAGAAACACTGGCCAGATCATGTCTTATGTTTAGTTTTATATATGCCGGGGGAAAATGCAATTATAATTTAAGAAAGAAAAATAAAATGCCTTGAAATGTGCAATTACTTACCATAAAACAGCACAAATTCCTCTTTCAGCAGGGATGAGCACAAAAGACTTTCAATCATAGTTTTTATGGTCTAATGATTATACCTAAATCCTCATATACACACTGTTTTAATGAGAGCACTGTGGTTTCATAAAACTGGAAACCAATGATATAAAATCCACTTCTAATTGTGAGGTTGCCACTCGAAGAATATGTGATAACACGACATCTGAAAGTCTGTTCCTGTTCTTAGACTTTACATGCTTCAGCGATGAAAACGCTGTCTCGCATATGTAAGTACTTGCAAAAACAGAGCAAAGTTTGAGAGCCCAATTTCGTAACAGTGGGTAACGTTCTGGTGAAAGCAGTTTCCAAAAGTCAATTCCAGTAACCTGAGATGTGTTTAAGGATGGGTCACATTGAAGTTCACAAAGCTCTAATTGCAGATGACCTGGCTGAGATTCTATATCACAATGTATAGGATTACTGAATAAAGAAATATCAGGTCGAAAGCTTTCAAAATCGTTAAATCGTCGGTCGAACTCTGAAGACAAATCTTCAATAATTTCACTGTAGTCCCTAAACTCCAAGCCTCCTCCTTCTTCTTCTTCTTCTTCTTCTTCTTCTTCTTCTGAGAGTTTCCGACAGCAAGGGAAATGTAGAAGGTTATTTTTGTCCAATGCAGACTTAAATAAATGTAGCTTTTTACGGAAACTGTCAACAAAGCCAACCATCTGACATATTGTCTGCTTCTTGCCTTGCAATTGCAGATTCAGGACATTCAAGTGTTGAGTGATATCAGTGAGAAAGGCCAAGTTTCTCAAGAATTCGACGTCTTCGAGATCATTCTGCAGTTCAGCAGAATTCGTAACCTCTTCTCTTAGGAATGTTGCTATTTCATGACGGAGTTCAAAGAACCGTACCAGACATTTCCCACGGCTTAACCATCTTACTTCAGTGTGCAGAAGCAGGTCCCCGTAAGCAGAATCCATTTCTTCCAAGAGGGTCAGAAATTTTCTGTGAGTGAGTGATCGATTTCCTCCTCTGATCAAATTAGTAATTTTTGTGACAGTAGCCATGGTGGTAGACAGTTTAATTGATTTGGCACATAGAGCCTCCTGATGTATAATACAATGCAAGGTAGGTACAGTAATTTGATTCTGTCTTAAAAATCCAACAAAACCGCTTATTGTCCCTGTCATTGATTTAGCGCCATCTGTTACTATGGAGGACAATTTTTCAAAACCACCGAATTCCTCCACTGCACTCTTAACAGCGTTAAAAATATCGACACCTCTAGTTGTGCTGTGTAAAGAGCACACTTTTAACAACTCTTCGAAAATTGTAAAATCTTCCTTAATTGCACGAACAAATATCAGCAACTGATTAGTATCCGAAACATCTGTGCTTTCGTCGAGAGCAATTGAGAAATAGGAACAATTAGCGATAATGTCTTTCACATTATTAGATATCTGGTTGCTAATATCTTCCAGCCTCCTAGTAACAGTCTGTTTTGAAAGGGGCACTGTTTGAAATTTGTTTCCTACCTTATTTTCATTGAAAGCTTCTGCCATCTTTATCGCACAGTTCTTAATTAATTCACCATCACTTAACGCTTTTTTAGCTTTCATTAATTCATATGTCACGAAATAAGAAGCCAGCAAAGCTTCTTCTTGTTGTTTTGTTTCATTGGTAAAAAGAGATTTCTGCTGGAAAAGTTTTTTCTTTAACTGATCGCAGACTACTTTCCTTGATTCACAAGAGTGTTTTCCGAACTTCTGTTTATGATTTGTCATGTAATGCCTCTTTAGGTTGTACTCCTTTAAAACTGCTAGCACTTGAAAACATACTAAACACTGTGGCTTGTGGTCTTTATTTAATATAAAAAAATAGTCATGTTCCCACTCAGATTTGAACGCCCTATTTTCGCTATCAACTTTTCTCAATTTACTATTTGACATGCTGTATCACTCACAATAACTTCAAACACAATTTTAATTTAAAAACAGTTCTACACTCACACTCCGTAATCACACTTCACTTTCTAAAATCGCACTAACTGGGTGACATTTCTGCTAAAACTGGCACTTAACAAAGGCCAGGATGCCAAGAGAAACGGTAAACATCCCATCGCCATGAGCAAGCTGGGAATGGTTATTATTTTGAAGGTGTCATAAATCCTTCACCACTACGGTCTTCCCTTCAGTGTCATCTCCCTACAGAAGTAGGGTTGGGGAACTTTGAATTTCCATGACATGAACACAGTTATTAGAAAACCGTTTGAACTGTCCAACTCAGTAAGAACGTATACAGTCAACTGCAAAATGCTGTAAGCTAATGAAACGTCCTATTAAAAACTGAATTCTATGCCAATACAGCTGTGAATTTAAGATTTTTGAAAATAAACCTGAGACTTGGCAGGGGGCTGGAGTAAATCAAGTCGCGGGCTGGATGGGCCGCCAGTTGGCCATCGCTGATCTGGACAATCGGCTCAAAGATGGCGGTAAGGTTGTCAACCTTACGCGCAGGCCACGCTTTACTCCCCACGAAAATTACTTAATTCCTTGTACTCATTTCTGTTAGAGGCTGAGTAAACCCCAGGGCCTAGTGCGGCTGGAAGGATTAGGTCAACTGAAAAAATCCAATGACCACATCTGGACTTGAACCCGCGCCCTTCCGGCTTGTAGCATAGCCCCCCAATCAACTACGCTACCCCATGTCCCAAAAATATTAGAAATGACGTTTAACAAACAACAGTGAAATATCAGGGTATTATTTACGCAGATACTAATTTTTCACACAAAGCATATCACCAAACAAAATTGCTAATCATGTAATAAGAAGATTTGAGGTACTCACGGCGGTGACTATGAGGAAAGCAGTCTTCTGGGATGTGGCGTTAACCGACGTTTCAGAGGAACGTATCGCTGTGTGGTGGCGCCCGCACCTCCATAGGTATCAGTGAATTGTGCCCCGAGTACATAAGAACGTTGGACAGCACTGCTTTACAGGTTGCCAAAGATCCACAAGCATGACGTTCCACTAAGGCCCATTGTGAGCACTATTGGCTCTCCTATCTATCGCCTGGTCTACTTAGCACATACACTGGCAACTGTCCACACCACATGAGTAACACCATGGAATTTGTCCACACATTGGGCTCTCTCCATGTCGATCCCCACGACATAATGGTCAGTTTCGATGCAGTGTCACTCTTTACCAGGGTGCCTGTAAAGGATACTATGGATCTGCTAGGATGACATTTTGAAGAACATATTGTCACGTATCGGGCGTATATCGCGACAAATAACTTCTCGATGTATTTTATATCGCGAATTTTATTTCACATTCGCACTTACAATCATCCAAATTACAGATTTACGATTACTGCTATCTGCAGTATCACAGTTAGTACACTCCAAATGCCAGAATACAACTGACTGGCTGACTCTACGTCTCGACTCGGCGACTGTTACTTTATAACTCAGTACAACTGACTGTGAATAGCCTTCGCTGCGCCTCATGTAGCCTCGATCGGACCATACGGAAAACGGCCGTGTAATAGGCACCCTTTTTGCCTGGCGCTGTGTTGCTATGTAACGCTAGCGGAGGTAACCGCTGTTACTATCGTAACGTCGCCGCTGTTGACTCGCGTTGCCTAGCGACCGCGATATCCCTCGGTGACGTCACCGCGGAGGGGAGTGGCGGGGCGGGAACTCGCCTATTACCGTAGTAACGCGAGCGTTACGTTACCGCCACGTACCGCTGGGGAGGTAGGGGTCAACATGTCACAATATCTTGAGACTCTTCAGTCATGTCCTGACCACCTCATACTTCAACTTCAATGGCCAGTTCTATGAACAAACCGATGGTGTGGCGATGGGCTCGCCACTCTCTCTGGTCATCTCTAACCTACATATGGAGGACTTTGAGGAGAGGGTACTTGGCTTTGCCCCACAGAAGCCCTGCTGCTGGTTTTGCTACGTGGACAACACCATCATCTGGCCACATGGGCCCGACAAGCTTAAGGACTTCCTGAACCACCTAAACATTATCCACCAGTGCATTCAGTTCACAATAGAGACTGAAACTGAGGGCCACCTCCCCTTCCTGGATATAGATATTTAAAGGAGACCCGACGGTTCTCTGGGCCATAGAGTGTACCGCAAATCCACCCATACAAACCTCTACCTTAACGCTGCGTCACACCACCACCCTTCCAACAAGCAAGCTGCACTTTCCACATGGTGCACAGGGCTAGAGCTTGTAGTGATCAAGACAGCCTCCATGCGGAGTTGGTGCTCCTGGGGGATGTATTCAGGAAGAACGGATACAACAACCGGCAGATCCACAGAGTTCTCAACCATTGGCCTGAAGATAAACTGGGCTCAGTCACCTTCCTGCCCTGTCGGGACTATATTCAATTGTATCAACAGTGCTGATCAGTGGGTCTGCCTCCAAACAAATTATCCAGTTTCCTCCGGTCAGTCAAAGATAGCCTGGGACTAAGGACACCAGGTGTATACAGTATCCCATGCGAGTGCGGCAAGGTCTATATTGGGAAGATGGGCCGCTCCATGGACGAGGCTGAAGGAACATCAGTGGCACATCCATCTCGAACATCCGGACAAGTCAGCTGCAGCTGAACACAGCAACAATTTGGGGCACCGCATTCAGCTTCAGAATACCTCCATCCTCGCCACCAACACATGATATATGGATCGCATCATTAGGGAAGCCACTGAGATTGAACTGCATCCCGAAAATATGAACAGAGGGGGGGTTTTGTCTCAGCAAGACATGGAAGCCTCTCATCTGTTCCCTAAACCTCCCTCCCCTCGGGACATGATGCCATATCCACAAGGCCACACAGTCCATGACCGACTCACACTGCAAACCCCCAACTTAAGGGTTAATGCTCTCCCATTAACGTTGCCTTTCTCCGCCGACCCTTCCCCTCTCCCTTTCCACTGATTTCCCATGTAGACTTGTTCCTTCCTTTCCTGCTATCATATAGCTGAGTTTATTTCCAACATTAGTCGCTTGCAGCTGTTCTGTCTCTTTGCTTGCAGACTTTCTTATTTTTCTTTCTACCCTGAAGATGGAGGCGATACGTTCCTCCGAAACGTCGGCAGATGGGCCGCTCCGTGGACGAGGTTGAAGGAACATCAGTGGCACATCCATCTCGAACATCCGAACAAGTCAGCTGTAGCTGAACACAGCATCGATTTGGGACACCGCATTCAGCTTCAGAATACCTGCATGCTCCCCACCAAGACCCACTATATGGATCGCATCATTAGGGAAGCCATTGAGATTGAACTCCATCCCGAAAATATGAACAGAAAGGGGGGGTTTTGTATCAGCAAGTCATGGAAGCCTCTCATCTGTTCCCTAAACACCCCCTCCGAAACGTCGGTTAACACCAAATCTATGAGGTGCAACATCCCAGAAGACTGCTTTTTCATGTAACAAGAAGTATGCTTAAAGCATCTCTCAAAGCAATCTGACAATCTAAAGCAACTCTACAACAAGCAAACAATAAACACTTACTCAGTTTTATATAATTAATACTATATGCTCACCATAATTTATACAGAAAGCCTTCTTGCAGGTACATGTGAGGCTGCAACAATAATATGAATCCAAAACACACAAAGAATGAATATTATATTCTGCCAGCTCATGTCAAAAATCCATCATCAAATTAAGAAGGTTCATCTAGTTGGATAGGGAAGGATATAGCACTTTGTGCTAAGTTTAGATGCAGACCTAACATTTTTTCTTCACAAGTTCACCTCCTGCTGTTCCTAGTAATTGCTGCCAGCAACCTGGCAGCCTCAAAAGTCAAGATTGTCCATCACTAGATCACAAGTCCATATCACTTCAACTTCTTTTCATTCTACACCCTTCCGATCTCAAAGAGCACATTCTCCTTCTCCCATATTCTAAAGTAAATGCATACTAAGTTCTTTGAGCAGATAATGCTTTGTTCTACAGCTTGAGGAAGAACTTGGACAGTTCATGTGCCTAGGTTCTCCAACAGAAACATTTAAATTCACATGATTTAGGGAAGAGGTTTCTTCTGCTGCAAAGGTGTTAGCTGTAGACATTGTGAGGAAGTGGAGGAACTCTGTGCATTGATATGAATAGGAGTTACTATGAAGGACAAAGAAGTCTTGCTGTTGGTTCTGGCAAGAGGTAGGTTACAAAGGCCATCTTCTGGAGTTACTATTGTTATGAACTTGAATCCAGGTCATGGGGAAATGTCACTTCATTCAGATTTATCCTTAAGCAGTTTTGGAACCAACTTAATGTTATATCCTTGGAAAATCACTGTGTAAAACGAGAGTTTTCTTCAGTACTTTCATATAAGGAGTGAATTCGAACTAGCCACTCCCCCCCCCCCAAGCTTCTTGCAACAACTATAATTGCAGTTTTAATTCTGACATTATTTATGGCTAGCAGTCCATGAAACTCCCAAATCTACCCTCCTCTGCCCTACCCTTGTCTAGGACAAAGTTAGCGTTCTAGGATCTGAGAGAACGTTAGCTACTGCAAGTTATAACCACCAAGAAACATACATCATATGATGTCCTGTGAATTTCCTCTACAGTCCAGTTGTTACATTGTGTACTGTAACTTGGCTAACTAAATTCTAGTTTACAGAAGCACTGTTCAGTACCTTTCCATTCTTGTCACACAGGATTGCCTTAGTCCTGGGCATCCACTGACCTATGCTGGTCAATGGTTCCACAGAAGAGAACCAAGAAGGCCCAGGTTTTAGAACTTTCCATCATCAAAACTCTGTGTTTTGGTTGCCACCAACTACCAACTTTTGAAAACCTTAATTGCAGTAACAAAACAGAGGAGCCTAGACCTAAATGTGAAGCTGGAAGTAACAAATTTGTGTGAAGTCGGCAGCTTTTCAAAAGCAAAACAGGGAAGTGTTATGGACTAGCTTCTTCCATGTTATTTACAATACTGAAGAAGAGAAAATACTGTATATAAGTAATACATAGTGTACAGTTTACTGTCAGACTGGTTCCCACAGCTGCAAATGAGGAGGATCCTATCATGTATCTTGCAAAGAGGGTCATTTTCATTATGAGTGTGGTAACAAGCACATTCATTTGATTAAAGGTGACATTGTCCCTGGGCTTAACTAATTAAGTACTACACCATGAAGATGTATGGTGGGATGGATGCATAGATCCACATTTTCTTGACCTTGGCACTAGTTGGAGGTGAGTGATCAGCTTCACGCACCGGCTGCTTTACCCCCGGCAAGAGCCATCGGTACCCACTGAACAGGAGTTTGGTGAACCCCAGAGCCTGTCTGGACGAATGGAGAAGTGAAAATTCTTGACCCTACCAGGACTCGAACGCCGATGCTTCGGCCATCCAGCCCATAGCCAGTCGCTATACTGACTGCGCTATCCTGGCTCCATATTCATTTGATTAGGTTAGAAAATTAAAACAGTGGGTTCAGGTATAGTTTATATGCCAATATCATAGCATGCATTTTAAATATAAACAACTGGGCATATTGGCTGCTTCATAACCATCTTCTATGTACATAATGCCGAATGTTGCACACATTCAACTCATGGTGTTCAGAACAACCTGTAACAGTGCACATATGTAAGTAGTGGTGTGATTTAAACTGCTCATGTGTTGCACAAGTTAAACATAATTTATTGTGTTTATTACCATACATGCACATGAAGTAAATTAAGGGCACAATGTGGCTGGAATTTGTAAGTGTGCACCAAATAACAGATGTGACTTTTGCTCAAAAATACACCCCCTAGCAGTTAGCTGCAAATGTAAAAGGTTATGTAAGTTTAAGAAAATTGTTAACTCTTTGGCTCAGATAAAGCTAACAATGTTTAGAATGTTGACTTATTCTTCTTCATGTTCACATCCCCATGATAACAGCATGAAAGCATAAATATCGACATTCCTGCATTATTATTCAAACCTCAGTATCATACAAATTTGGAAGTCACGGGACAGGCTTGTAAAACATTCAATAATTTTTGGAGATTATGCATACCTGTTACAAAGAACATTTTTATGGACTTCACGAATTCTCATAACATTGAGGTTCCACTGTAAATGACTGCAGCAGCACTGTTAGGAAGTCTATGAAACAGAAAAGCATTATATAGGCCTTACGGCAAAAAAAGTCACAGACGTCTGTTAGTTTTTTTTACATAGCTCCATGAATCTGTTAGAAAAGCAATCTGCTAGATGGTTCAAATATGACCAGGACTGATTTTTTTGTAAACAAGCCGCACTGCGCAGCAGCTGTGCGACCTTGAGAGATTGTAGCCACAACCTCCACTCTCCCTCCTGTTGGGGTTCAGTGCTGTCTGGGAGTTGCTAGAGGGATGAGAGTACAGAAGGTACCATGGAGTGTGGAACAACGCATTGTGATCAACTTCCTCGTTCGAGAAAACGTCCCATCCACTGAAATTCATCACAGACTCCAACAACAGTATGGGGAAGCGTGTCTCTCACGGACCTGTGTGTTTGAGTGGTGTAAGTGCTTCAGAGAGGGCAGAGAGCGCGTGGAGAATGAACCGCATGATCGTTGGCTGCGAACATCTGTCACCAAGCCAAACATTGATCGTGCAGACACACTTATTCGTGAGAATAGGCGCATCACTATCAAGGAACTTGAAGCAATGCTGTCCATCAGTGTTGGTAGTGTAGAAGACACCGTGAAATACCACCTGCACTATCGCAAGGTGAATGCATGGTGGGTACCACACACTTTGATGGACGTGAACAAAATGGTGCACATGCATGCTGCCAGTTGTCTCCTATAGCAGTTTGAAGATGAAGGTGATGCATTTTTTAAGTCTATAGTGACCACCGATAAAACGCGGGTGCACTACTTCATTCCTGAGCCCCAGCAGTCATCACGCAAGTGGCGGCATACCAGTTCTCCCAAACCCAAGAGAGCGCGGAGGAGCCATTCAGCAGGAAAAGTGATGGCAACGTTCTTCTGGGACTGGAAGGGGGTTATCCATGTAGACTTTCTGACAGATGCCAGAACAGTCAATGCAGCTTATTACTCAGACCTCCTGGCAACAGACGTGAAGGAAAAGATCCGATCCAAGCGGAAGACAGGTGGAAAGTGGGTAGCCTTCCTTCAAGACAATGCACACCCTCATACGGCCAAAACAACAACGGAAATCCTTCAGAAATTGAAATGGAACCTTCTGAAACATCCGCCGTACAGTCCTGATTTGTCCCCAAGTGATTTCTACCTGTTCGGAAGGCTCAAATCAGACTTGCAAGGCATGTGGTTTGTGGATGACGCCGTCATCCAGACTGTTCGGGAGTGGATACGCCACCAACCACAAGTCTTTTTTTTTGGGGGGGGGGGCATCAGGATGCTTCCAGAAAGTTGAAAAAAATGTGTTTAATCTGGAGGGGAGTACGTTGAAGACTGACATGTGCAAGTAAGTGTTTGGCAATTATGTTTTTTTTTTTTTAAATCAGTCCCGGTCATATTTGAACCACCTTGTACATACCACCTCTCCCCCGACTCTGTGCGCAAAAAAAAAAAATAATGTGAGGGTGGGCCTTATATAATTATATAACATGTTTTAATAGAAGAATTATGTAATAACATGTGAACTGTGTGTGTGTGTGTGTGTGTGTGAGTTTCTTTTCCCACTGTCTGGAATATTTGTACTGCTATAATAATGTACTTTTTTCTAATACTCTGTTTCAAATACATCTCTCATTTAGTACATCTTGTCACAGGCTCCCACTTCTGTTCCACAAGGCTATGCAAACAAAGGGGTTGGGAAGAGCATGCTGGCTTCCTCTCATGTCTGCAGGTGAGTAATGAAATGATTCTGCATCTTTTCTTACTGCATGTGAGGCGCATATGCATTTCTGTGGATGAAAAAAAGATCTGGACTTAACAGTAAATCTTAAAAGCCAAACTTGTTATGATGTGCAGGTCACTTCAATGGCCTGCAGGACTGCTGTTCCATAAAATATCCAGATAGAAATAAGACACTCTGCGGTGATGAACACTTTCACTTAACAGACATGTGCAGATCTCAAATTTCTGATGTGAAATTAAAATCAAATCTGCATGTTGAGTTTTCAGTCCTGAACTTCAAGACTGTACTTTTGCTTTGCACTGTAACATGCAAACTACACAACCTTCAAATCATACATGGACACGGCCCTAAAATTAATACCTTTAAATACAACAAAAAACTGTCACTGAAAAAGGTAATGATATAAAAATGATACATAATACAGTTCAGTGCACCACGAAAAACTGTGTTATGCATGTTATAAGTGCTATAAATTGTGACTACAGTGAACAACTTGTCTAGCACAAAAAAGTCTTGTTCTAATCTGTTTTCCAAATGCTTGGCCGGAACTAAAAAAATAATATTCTTACACATACCTATGATTTAACTCTGTGTTTAAGTAATTTTCTCAAGTTCAGTTCCATCTCTGTTCATTAACTCACCAATTAATGGGCCTCTGCTTCACATTCCTAACAAGGTTATTATCACATCAAAGTTAACTTGAAATGTATTGTGGCATATTTGCCAACACGTGACAGTATAATGGAAAAGTAGGTATGAGAACCTAATGTTCAACAATACTAACTGTACCAAATTTCAAACCAATTACATTCACATTTCTTTCTTTCAGGTCCATTTTAATACTACTTTCCCATTTTTATCTTGATCATCCAATTCCCCAATTGCACTTCACTCCAAACTTCTGTATGCATTTCTTACAACTGCACAATATATCCAGATCACTACAACTTATCTGAACCTCATTAATAATAATATTAGCAAAAAACACAAAATTTATCATTCCCCACTTAATTCATCATCCTCAAGAGCAGAATTCCATAGCTTCTCCTTTCATTTTCAAATTATATATGTAATTTCTGTTCTTCCTTCATGGTGAGTTGACTGCCATATCTCACAACCATACAAAACAATACTTACTTACTTACTCATGGAGCTGAGCCTTTCTGGAGGAGGTGCCAATTATGCAGCTACTCAATAATTTCGCAGCATTTTATGGAACCCGAAGGTTCATCACTGTGTTCACAAAAGCCCTCCCCTGGTCCCTATCCTGAGCCAGATCTATCCAATACATACCATCCCATCCTATCTCTCTCTAATATTGTCCACCCACCTATGCCTTGGTCTACACTGTGGTCTCTTTCCTTCTGGCTTTCCCACCAATATCCTCTACGCATTCATCTCCCCCATTCGTGCTACATGACCTGCCCACCTCATCCTCCTTGACTTGATCATTCTAATTATACTTGGAAGAGTACAAGTTATGAAGCTCCTCATTATGCAGTTTTCTCCAACCTCCTGTCACTTCATCTCTCTTCGGTCCAAATATTCTCAACACCCTGTTCTCAAAGACCCTCAGTCTATGTTCCTCCCTTAATGTCAAAGACCAAGTTTCACACCCATACAGAACCACAGGCAAAATTATAGTTTTGTATATTCTAATTTTTATTCTTTTGGACAACAGATGAGAAGACAAAAGGTTCTGGACTGAATGGTAGCATTAACCGAGTTCAATCGCCTCTTAATTTCCTCCTGAATCAGGTTTCCATCTGTTATTGTTGTCCCCAAATATCTGAATTGTGCCACATTTTCAAAACATCTGTTTCCTATCTTTATGTCATGATTTTGCTGATGAGACAGTAACATATACTTAGTTTTCTCAGTGTTCACTTCTAGACCAACCTCTTCACTTGCATAAATTAAAGTTTGTGTGTTTTTCTTTATGGTATCTACATTATCACCCAGTAGATTCATGTCATCAGCATAGGCCAACAGCTGATATGTCCCATTTAATTTCAGTCCCACCTGGTTTCCCTGGACCTTCCTAATTGCATATTCTAAGGCAAAGTTGAAAAGGAGTGGCGATAAAGCATCTCCTTGTTTTAGACCATCATGGATAGGAAATTTATGAGACAAATGTTTACCTATACGGACTTTACTATATGTTTCGTTTAAACATATTTTAATCAGCTTAACTATGTAGTTTCATGGGTAGCCCAAACTCTACCAGAATAGTGTACAATACTTCCCTCCTAACTGAATCATAGGCTTTCTTGAAGCCTGCAAATAGCTGATGTACTGTCTCATTGTACTCCCATTTTTTCTCCAATATCTGACGAGTGCAAAAGATCTGATCTGAAGTTGATCTGTTACGTTGAAACCAACACTGATGAACCCCAATAATTTCATCTCTATATGGACTTAACCTTGAAAGAACAATATTGGATAAAATTTTGTATGAGGTTGATAGCAGTGATATCCCCCGATAATTACTACAGTCAGTTTTATCACCCTTCTTGTGAACTGGTACAATAATAGACTACTTGTCCCTGTCACCATGGCATGGCGTGTCCTCAGGCTGCGGATGGAGAAGATGCCCTCCAGTTTTGAAGGGAAGCTGTGAATATATTTAATAAGCAGTCATGGGCAGCCGACAAGGGGTGGCCCTTCAGCTTGGGGGTTGGGCGTGGGGCTAACAACTCCTCACCGTAAAAAATCATTATGTTACGAAAATGAACCATACAAAACAAGGGGCAAAATAATTAATTTGATATCTTAATATTTAGTCTTTTGTAAAGAGGAACTGATACAAGATTTAATAAGAAGCATTTGAAGCAACTATGATTGTTAACATTATGTGAACTAAATAATTATACTCATGTATGAATTTCTATGGTGAATGTTGGAACCTTCCTTCACTTACCCATCATCACATCAAATATCAAACTTCTCAAAACATAAACTGTGTCCCTCTTCTTCATATTCTTCTCTGCTCACTGTCATGTTGGAGAACTCTGAGTCTTGACCCAGCAATGCTCCCCCATGCCATGCATAGGTTACAGGGCTGCAAAACACAACACATGCATATCATACTTAACTGACCGTTATACTGCCACATGAAGGAGTGACTACAGATGGGGTTTGGATTGATAATCAGATTACTGGATTAAACAACTTGTAATTACACTTTACAAATCAGTATCACACAAAGACTAGTGTTCTCAGTCACAGTCTTCCCTGTGCTGCTTGATAACATCTTCCAACAGCGGACAATCCTCTGCTCCTGGGCTTAAGTCCTTGCAGACTGCCTGCCATCTCACACCAACCTCCTACTCTTGTAACTGCTGTCTCAAAACTGTCTCATATTTTACTGATCGGATAGCAAAACAAGATCTGTTTAACCGTTCAGCGTGGTTTGACGTGTATGTTTCGTCAAGGTATTTAAATCGTCTGCGGGGGTTTGACGTCAATGTTTCGTCCAGCTGCACACCTATGTTATAACGCCCATAATAATTGATGGTTTTGCTGTAGATTGTTAGATTTTTCGCTGGCCTGTTGTCAGGAGAACTATATTTAATAAGTCACGAGTTTAAGAGCGCTAAGTCATTGTTACATATACCTGTCTTGCAGCAAATTCCTGTTGCTTCTGGTAGAAGTTTCTTTCTTCAAACTGTAATGAATGGTGTGTTTTCTTTCCTATGAAGTTATAAACAGCAGAGACGTGATATGTGCTGTGTTTATAATATCATATTGCCCTGAGCTGGCCACACTAACACACTCAATTGGAATTCTTAGAAGAGGGATGTCCAAATTTTATTCTTGCAAGATCGATTGATTTCGCACAGTACATGGCAGCCAGTTCTTAGAAAAACGCCACAAATTAAGGCAGAACACTGTGGTCACCCCCTGTGACGATACGGGTGTGTGTGGGGGAGGGAAAAGAACTCATTCCTTCATGTATTATCGCTCCAGTTGACTCCATTTTATCGTACTGACCTTGGTGGTCGTTTCGAGGGATGACCATAAATATTTTTTTGAGCCAGCTAAGCTCTGCTTTCGTTCACTACATACCAGCTAGTTCTTAGAATAACTTCATGAATTCTGTGGTCACCCCTACGACGTCTTATGCCGCCAAAATGGATGGAAAATGAAACGCAGAAGCACCAACACTTGTTATGATAACATAAAGGTTGAATTTACTGCAGCTAATCTGGCTAGCGATACGACTCATGGAGAGACATTTCTTCTTGTATTCCCCCCACGGGGAAGAAGGCAAGGCCGCACAGAAGATGTTTGGTTTACGGAAAAAAGAGCCAAATGAGAGATACGCAGTACTGGTGTGGTGAATGTGAGTCAGCGCTGTGTATAGTAGAATGCTTCAATGCGTACCATACTCCGCTCAAATTCTGAACCACCTGCTTCCTTTGCCGAGATACCGGGCGCTCATATTATAAGGCAAGGTTATAAAACCATCTTTTAAGATCATTTTAGTGAAAGTTTCATGCTTCAAGGCGTACGATACACTGCTCAAATTCTAAACCAACTGCTTCCATTGCCGAGATACCGGGCGCTCATATTATAAGGCAAGGTTATAAAACCACCTTTTAAGATCATTTTAGTGAAAGTTTCATGTTCCTATCTCATATAATTTAAGAACAATGATGAATAAATCATTTTCGAGCAAAATTTAAATGGACGGCTGAATATATTACCGCCGGAGAGACACGGCAGCAGAATTTAAATCACAGCGCAAAAGGGTTAACTTAACCATTAAAGTATCTATATGAACTTTCCATGTTAAGAAATTCTCTCTTTTTAGTCCAAAAAAAGATACATTAGAATTGATTTAAATTTGGTTGTTTAGATAATTGACCTGAATACCCATAATTTTGCTATTTTTTGTTTGAAACTGTAAAAAACATTTTTTTTCATAATTTATTGTTAACTGCTTTGTTGCGAACCATTCATTAGTTATATCAAATGATATTTCTGACCACAGAAATCAAACAGATGATGTCTATCATCACTGCTTCATTCTGCTGCATTTGAATTTTGTAAGTGAAAAATTTAACATATTGCCATATGCTTTCATACACTGATAAAAACACATCGTCTGTAATAAATGCATCATATCTGTAAGGGCTGAAAGCAAGTACATTATGAATCCAAGTATTACTACGAACAGACTTCTTCCTGCCAATAACCTCTTTTACAATATACTCTATGCCATCTGTACTTTGTAATTTCTATATATATATAAAAAAAAAACCTCCATGGCCTGTCCTCCACCAGCAAACTATACTGACCGAGCAACTGCCATTTATTGGTGAAGTTAGTGCCAACTTTTGTGGATAGAGGGTGTCACGTGGTCAGCGCAATGGATTCCCATGGCTGCTAATCTTGGTTTTCTAGACTGGAGCCGCTATTTCCTTCAAATAGCTCCTCATTATCATCACGAGGCTGAGTGGACCCTGTTCCTGACCAACTACTTCTCAGAAAATCTGGTAGCGCCAGGAATCGAACCTAGGACCTCTGGATCTGTGGCCATGAACTCTGACCATTAGACCACACAGGCGGTACCCATAAAAAGGGGCAAAATGACACAATGATCATGTCAAACTCTCATCACTAATATTCATAATGTTGCTGCCACTATGCCTCCTTGTATCACAGCATAATGACTGGAAGGAAATAAAAAATATGGAGTGCCCCTTTTCAGAGACCTTGTACATGCACTACATTTGAGTTTATACTGAAGTCACTTGCACAAAGAGTTAACTGTATACTCATACAATACATGCAAAGGTTCAGAAGCTCACTTTGCTGGTAATGTAACCTGAACATCCAAGTCATCTGGTGCTCTGCTTCGCACTTCAGCTTCAACTCGCTCTCGAAAACCAGGAAAGAGTGAGCAGCCACCAGTAAGTAGAATGTTGGCATAAAGGTGTGGCTGAGCTTCCACAGGGCATACTCCTATGCTGTGGCAAATAGCTTCTGGAATTCCCATCTGTGAGATGCCCAAATCTGAAGGGTGGAACATGATCTCTGGCACCGTAAAGCGCTCATTGTTCAAGCGTAGAATCTGTTGCTGCATATATGAAATAAATATAATTCTAAGTACTGTGTTGGTTTAACAAAAACAGATGTCCTGCAGAGATTTATGATTCCTATATTCCATCTAATACAAGAATCTACATTCAATCTATCCCTGTAGCAGACTGTGAAGGCCCATAAGGTTGTGAGACGTCGAGGCTCCCATATTTTCTAGACAATTGGCTCACAGATGGCAGTCAGGTAGTCAGACTTACGCTCCTGCTGCCCTTTAGCCCCAGGGAATATTCCTGGTACTCATTTCTGTTAGAGGCTGAGTCGACCCCAGGGCCACAGTGCGACTGGAAGAATAAGGTCAATTGAAAAGTCCAATGACCTCATCGGGATTTGATCCCGCGACCTTCTGGCTTGTAGCATAGTGCCTCAACCAACTATGCTACCACGTGTCCCCGTCACTAAACAAAAGAATAAACATTATCATCTTCCCATTTATACCCAGACTTCCATAGTGGTTCCTTCCCTTCAGACTGTTGTACGAGCATGCATGCCTCATTTCCACATACATACTTTATGCACAAAATTATTATTTAATGACCCTAATTACATAAGATTACAAATATGTCTACTTTTGTGATATTACCTGTTCACTCTCACCAGCCTTATCAACTGGATCTATAGAACGAACATATCCTCGCCTGAGAGTGGTAAAATCAGGCAGAACATAGTCTCGAGCAATGGTATTCTCTTTATCTCTCTTACGGGCTATATCCATGTCACGGAAAAAATTCTGTGACACGAAACAGGCATCTTCTTTGACCTGGTTCATAACATGAGTTTCATCCATTACATGAAGCTGCCTGAAAAGGAATGCATGCAATAACTGATTTTATAAAAGCAGAACTAAACAGAAGTTTCCAGTCTGTGATTTCAGAAACACAAACCAGGCTAGAACAAAGAATGAATGAAAGCCTTACAGAAAGGATAGCTCAGAAATTTGACTGGCTATCTATAATATAGAACTAATTCCTCTTAGGGGCAAACATACTTCTCCTTGCCATTGTGCCCAGACTGCCTCTGGGCCAAATCTACATTCTAAATTGGAACGACTGATATATGATGGGTTTAAAGGAAACACTGAGCATGGCCTAATCAAACACTGCCCTGAAATTTTCTTTGGGGGGGGGAGGGGATGAGGAAAGAAATTCGTCAGGTAGCTGGTGTCCCAGCAACTGAATATCTCCCAAATACAAGTATAAAGCACTACCACTACACCAACCAATAAGTTTCCTTGACCCTAATTTCAAAGACAAGGTGCGAGCAGTTTTCACCAAGTAAATGTGCTCCTCCCTATTCCTATCATTCCATTCTCACCTTCTCTCCAAAGCATGTCCCAGATTTTGTTAAAAAATATATGTTTAACCTAACAAAAGTGTAAAATGCTGTATTTCTTTAAAGAGTGGCCCAAAGCACAGGGCAGGATGGGTGACAGGGCAGCTGGCTCCTGAAGTGAACTTACTTAATTCACAATACCTATAAGAGATTATCTCCTTCAGGTGGTTGGTGAGCATCTTGCCACCCACATCGATCCTTCTGATGCCTTGTTTCAGTTTCTTGCCTTTTATATAGGGCACAACGTGAGTGAAGCTGTAGCCTGAATCAACCAGTAGACAACACAGAGTACCAGGATTCTTCTTCTTGTAGTTATAGCAGCTCAGGTCTCCAGCTAAGAGAAAAAAGTGACACTTTATTATCAGTGGCCCTGCCTCTGCTGCTGCCGCCCCCGCCCCTGTCACCGCCACTGCCACCATCAACATAAAGATGCTGAACAAAATACCAATTGTAAAAGTAAGAACAAAATGGAGAGACCACACGAGAGATATGTGGAAAGGAATATAGAAAAAGTGTGTTGAGATATAAGAGAAGATCTTATGGAATGGAAGACAAAAATGAAGCAGGGTTTGCTATGTAGTGGCCTAGCTGTTAGAAGGATCAATGGACAATGATGAAGAATCTCATAAGAAGAGTAAACTTTGAGTTGAATGACATGAACACCCTTAATATTAATATATTAGGTACCATCAATAGAAGTTCACAAATAGCTCTTGGGATAAAATTAGGAGATGGTAAAAACATCCATCACAGAATTCTGACTTCATCTCTCAACATACATTAAACATTGTGCATAAAATGTTTACCAATGTGACACCAATATTTTTATATATCTTTCCATGGTACATATGCTTGCTTGCCTTTCTCACATACTAGACCCAGTGCAAGAGAAATTTTGAAAAAAAATCCTGATATAGTGGTTTTATGACATGAGCTCCAAGGAAAATATTGCTAAGGCGAAAAGCAAGGTTCTTTCTGTGCTTATGCAGCATGCTATGAAGCCACTGAATCTACGGAGGTAAAGAACCAAATATTCTAGACTTGGTATTAGAGGTGAGTGGTCAGCTTCGTGTCCTAACCATCTTGTTCCCTGACAAAGAGCACCCAGTACATACTGAACAGAAAGCTGGGTAGGCCTCAGAGCCTGCCTGGATGTGGCAATGCAAGGAAATATACCTGTGTCACCAGGAACCGAAGCCTAGCCAACCAGCCTCTGGTCAGGCTATAGTGACTGAGTTATCAGAGCTTTAAATATTACTGAAAAATCCATCTAAATTGACAGTTTAAAAATATCAACCACTATATCCTTACCATTTATCCTCAATAACGATTTGCATTCATATTCCTCAAAGAAGATTTCAGTCATGGCCTCTTGAATGGAAGGGAAATTGAAGTATGGTTCAGTAACAACAAGAGGTGTCTCAGAGAAATTAGCTGGACAGCACTCTTTACTGAAGATATAGTCCCATACATTCTTCTGAACATCCCAATTCACCAAATATCCCTAGAAAAACAGAAAGTAATCTTTCATATTACCTAACATCCCTCCACTGTTGAGAGTTCCAGGCCATACGAATCTGTTACAAACTGTATAACAAGGTTTCTGCAATAATAATCTCACCAATTACTTCCTTCTATCATGTGTATGCTAGCACACACAGTGTGCATGTGTACAGAAGTTCTCTCAGTTGGAAAATATGTTCAATTATGTAGCAAAACTGCTCCATGCATAACATGGTTGTGAACAAAAATAAAGGCCTATTAGGACAATGAATTCCCAGACCCTATACTAAATAATGCTAGCAACACATCTACCTTGGAAGTGTAATCCTGATGTTAATATTACAGATGACAAGAAAGAAAGAAAGAAAGAAAAGATGGGTTGCATCTGGTGGCATTATGTTAGTGTGTCACTGAAGTCAGTCCACTGTTTCACGGAGGGGAAGAGACATGGGACATTTTGAAACTGTAAACTTGGAATTCCTTACAAATAGGCCAGCAAAAAAAAAACTTTGAGACATTGTACATATTACACACCTGGATAAGAATTTTCAAGGAGCCCTACTGTGGCTCTGTTATATGTATGTGTATGAGCCAGCAGTATCTGACAACAAACGTTCCTGAAAAGGGGCAAAAATATAATTTCATATGACAGATAACAAAAAATGGTGTGCATGAAGCTGTATTGTCTGATATTTTGAATGTACAGTAGAACTTGGTTATAACGTCATCAAAGGGACCTAAAAATAGTGTCGTTATAAACGAATGTCGTAACCGAAATGGGCACTTCCACAGTAGCCTTATGTTAGTCACGTAAAAATCTACCAAAAACCGAGTTAAAATGTTGCATTTTTTAGTGAAATACGTAGTTAAGTACAGACTAACGTAACATTAACGTGGAATTGCCCAAATGTGTAATATCAAAGACATATTACAGCGCTTTTCACTGACAATACACACAATATTTCACGAATCACTTTAACTTTCTCTTCAATGCTTAAAACTTTCCTTTTCATTGCCATGTTTTCGCTACTGCACTTCTCTGGGTTTAGGCAGGAACACTATAGGGTAAGTAGACAATGTGAGGTCCTGTTAGACGAGATTCTAGGAAAGGAATGCAGTTAACAACCTGCCGCGTCCTCTTGCACTATTCACGCAGTCCCACCCCACACCCTTGTTTTCGCATAAAACCCACGCTCCTCTTGCAGCCCGCGGTCGTATTCTTCCAGGACAGTCACGTCAGCAAGTAGAGAAAGTGAGGGTGGGCAGACACATCGAACTTTCCCACGATATCAGAGAAATTCAGGAATGAAAATGACGTTACATACGAGGTTGATGCATTTGTGCATGTTGTACTAAGCAAGGTATAAAAACAGTTGCTTTATGAGGAATTAGTTCGTACCATTGAATATTTGACGCAATAGACAAGGTGTCGCAGAAACCGATGTTGCTATAACCAAGTTTTACTGTATTTCTACTTCACATAAATTATGATATTTTGTGTCTTCTCAGGCATTTATCATGTTGAAGTCTACAGTGTGGGACAAATACCTAACCTTCTGGAATGGCAGTATATAAAACAGTCCTGATGCATCCCTACAGTCTTCCAGTTGATCACCAACAAATGGTCTCCTCCTCTCACTCTTTGCTTTCATGATGCAGTTTGGGATGACCCTAGAATAAGGGGAACAATATCTTGGTAATAACAGTAAAACATATTGAAAAGTACTTACAACATCAGCTTTTTCATATGCTTATATTCAGTACAGACTAGCACAATTCATACATTAACAATTATACAATATAATATCTGCCTTTACATGTACCGTCTAGCAACATACATTTTATTTATGTATATATATATACACACACACACACACACACATATACATATATATACAGCGGCATCCAAAAAATTTACTCACTTTTTGATAGTAAATGTAGTGTAATGTTTTCTCAACAGATGGTGAAGGTCACATTAGTCACGTGAGTGTTGTGCCATGTGCGCACTGTGAGCAGAAGACAGCGGCAACAATGGCTGAAAGGTTGTTCTTTGAGCAACGGAAGGCCTTACTGAAGTGGTACTGGAAGTACGAAAACATTAAAGAGGTACAACGACAATGACAGAATGAGTTCGGAACTCTGCCACCAACACGTCAAACAATTGCCCGTATTCGGGATAAATTTGAAGCCAATGGTACTGTTCATGATGTGCATAAGCAAAGAACTGGGCAACTGTAACTGGTCAGGTGTATCTCAATATGCTTCAGACATCAATTTTCCCTGCCATTTGAGAGCTGTTTGGAGATGAGAGATTTTACCTACAATAAGATGGTGCTCCACCTCACTACCATCGAGATGTCAGGGTGTACTTGGATGACACTCTACCTGGATGATGGATAGGTTGAAGAGGTGCTATTGAGTACCCACCACGGTCTCCAGAAGTAACACCTCTCGGCTTCTACCTATGGGGAACCTTGAAGGATGAAGATTATCAACAAAAGCCAGCTACACTGAACGTGCTATGAGAAACCATCTCATATGCAGACATCACACCGGACACACTGACAGCTGCAGTTTGCTCAGCAGTTCGGCGGCATCGACACTGTTTAGCCGCTGATGGTGGTCACTTCAAACACGTATGATGACTCTCTCTCCATGCAAGAATTGTAACTACATGTCATTTTGTTCCAAAGATACTGACTATCAAAGAGTGAGTACATTCTTTTGGACCTCTCTGTATATATATAAAGGTAAAGCTGTCTCTGTGCTTAACTACTTAAGCATCTTGCCATTAAGGCATATAGGGGAGTGTATATGTATACTTTTAACACATAAAAACATTACACCAACAATTTTTGGTAGTTTTATGTTTAGATTACTAACTTCATGGAGTTGAGACATTCTTCAGAAGCAATCAGTTATGCAGCTACTCAAGAATTTCCCAACAATGTATGGAACCTGAAGGTTTATTACCATGTTTTCAAGAGCCCTCCATTGCTCTCTATCCTGAAACAGATCAATCCAGTCTATACCACCCCAGCCTATGTCTCTAAGATCCTTCCTAGTGGTCTCTTTCCTTCAGGATTTTTATGGTCTATATGAAATGCATAATGCTTTAAATTGTCTATGACCACTCCATGATCACACAACTTCAAAATCTTAATTAGTTTTGTGCCATCATATTACAATCAAATTGTTAAAAAGATACAAATAGATGGTCCCCGAATTGCAAAGTTGTTTTCTCCATCTTACTGTATTAACATTAATTCGCTAAGGAAGAAAAAGCTGATTCTTATTAATATATATCGAAAGTGCAACATGTCAGAGATGGATGATAACTTGTGTGACGAATAAGACACGTAATCATGTGGGCTTTGTTATAAATCGCAATCGTATTCAAAATAATTTGAATTTCTTTAAACACTCACTACTTAATTCAACTGTGCGATTCGTTCTCCAATGGAGACTACTTTTATTCTCAAGCCGTGTAGCTGTACCATACTTTACGTAAGGTTAGGGGATGTTTTTTGGTTTACATACCTAGGATGCTCAGAATTTGAAATTCCAACTTTTGCTGTGTATGCACCATTATCTAAAACAAATACTTCTCTGCTGATAGCCATTTTACATTTCCTTCAATTTAATTACGGTTATTTTGCCGGTAATATGCTTAAACAATACACCATTGCAACCACACACAATATGGCCAAATTTCCAACATAACCGGAAGTCCAGCCTGCTTAGACGTAAAAATGGTTTAAACCATTGGATCCTCCTTTTTTTTTTTCTGTCCTGGAAATGTTCAGGTCTCTGACCCATGCGTGTCACCGTTAAGTCAAATACTGTGTTTTAGGTTTCCAAACATTTTTATTCACCGAAATCTGCATTGTATTTGCTTACTTGGTAGTCCTGTATCTCCCATCCTCCCCATTGCCTTCTAAATGTTTGTCAACATGTGCTACTGTGTTCCCAACCTCAAAGTTTCTAATTATTTCCGTGTACATGTATATAAAAAAAAATGCCAGAAGATTCGTATCTGCTGTCTGACCAGTCTCTTCAGCCCTTACTTTTCCAATCCACATTTCAGATACAAATTATATGGCAGGTTTTGGCTTCATTTTATCAAGTTTTACCATAACATCTTCTGAATATTCTTCCAGTTCATAAATCTTATTTTCCAAGTCAGGCAGCTCTTTAAAGCTTAAACCTACTTCCTCTACCTTGACCATGCCAGGACCTTGCTGATTTTTGATTACCTTTGATATGGCAAATACACTAGATGCAACTACTTTCCTGCTTTATATACACCAGAAGACATTATTTAACAAATAAATTATTGAAGAAAGCAGTCTTCTGGGATTTGGCACCGTGTATATGTGGTGTTAACCGACGTTTCGGAGGAACGTATCGCCTCCATCTTCAGGGTACAAGAAAAAATATAAGAAATCTGCAAGCGAAGAGACCGTGAGAACCGGTAAAAGCAGACTGTGTTGGAAATATACACACCTATGTGAGAGCAGAGAAGGTAGGGGGGAAGGGCAAGTATACAAGTGAAAGCAGTAGTGTGGGAGGGGTAGGGGAAGGGAGCTGGGACAAGCATGGTTTTTGTGTAGGGGAGAGAAAGGCAAGGTTAAAGGCTGGGCACACCCCGTAAGGTGGGGGGGGGGGGGGTTGTTATGTTGGTTGGTCATGGCCTGTGTGGCCTTCTGGATCTGGCGTCATATCCCGGTGGGGTTTTTTTAAGAGAACAGATGAGAGGTTTCCAAGACTTGCTGAGACAAAACCCCCCCTCTCTGTTCATATTTCCTGGATGCAGTTCAATCTCAATTGCCTCCCTAATGATGCGATCCATATAGCGGGTCTTGGTGGCGAGGATGGAGGTATTCTGAAGCTGAATGCGGTGTCCCAGATCGATGCTGTGTTCAGCTACGGCCGACTTGTCCGGTTGTTCGAGACGGATGTGCCGCTGATGCTCCTTCAACCTCATGTCCACGGAGCGGCCTGTCTGCCTGTCTGTGGTTAACACCACATATACACGGTGCCAAATCCCAGAAGACTGCTTTCTTCATAGTCACCGCCGTGAAAGCCTCAAATCTTACAAATAAATTATTACATAGATATTAATACAGTTGTTTTTCAAACTTGTCGGGTATGTCACAGTTCAACTGCTATATACTGCACAAAACTTTCAAGACATTTATAAAAGTAAGAGCTTCTCGTCCAATGGGTGCCAACAATTCTCCCATGGGTATGACATAACTGGAATTTGATGATGACTACTCAACACATGCCAAGATCTAGAATGAGCTGAGCTTCACCTCTATGAATATTTTTTGAAGAACTGTTACCATACATCATTTTAGAATCCAATATCAAAGGGTAATTATGTTACTGCCACCTGATAAAATTTTGTGTCTTAAATATTATTATTAACCAGCTGTATTAAATAAAAGAGTAGGGAGTTGGGGTGGCCCTCAGATAGCATGATGTTCATATCAAGTTTCAATCACTTGGTTCAAAGGTTTGCAAAAGACAAAGCAGAGAGAGAACAGTGATTTTGTAAGCCTGCTTTTTCCTTTTATGAAACAACAGTAGGCTAATAGAACAGTGAATGGCTTGATTTCTAAAACCACCATATTGTTATTTGTATGGAGTAAGTATGGACAGGTTTCACACTGATAAACAGATTTGCCAGATTCTTTGATATGGCATGTGATGACACTTTACAGTTCACAAGCATGCATGCATGCACACACACACACACACGCTAGTGTCCACAGTCACATCTTCACCACCTTATCTTGGTAGCAACTTCAAAGGCAGATGTTCCCCTTTCTATGGGTTCCCAAACTGTCCCCATCCTCAGTCACCAACTTCTAACAGCAACAGCTCACAATGACTGAGCCTCTGCAGTCCTCTAACTCACTAACTCACCAACCCACTTGTCACTAATTCTATTTTTTTATTGCTAGTGGGGTGGGACTAAGTCCCTTGCACTGAGGCCACTTCTCGCCTATTGTACCAGCCCAAGATGACAGGTGAAGGTGATTGTGGAGCAACTGGTGGAATGAAGATTGGCAGGGGAAACCGAAGTACTCGGAGAAAACCTGCCCCAGCGCCACTTTGTCCATCAAAAATCCCACTTGACCAGACCCAGGATTGAACCTGGGCCACCATGGTGGGAAGCCAGCGACTAACCACTTGAGCTATGGCGTGGCCATGTCACTAATTCTAACTCTGAAGAAAACACTACTTCCTGTTAATGTTGTATCATCTTATTGCTATGGAATTGTTAAGTTCATGTCTCTTGGTGGAGCTGCTACCTAGCAACAGCTGTTGTATAGTTGCTTGTCTCATGGCCACTGCCTAACAATGGGTCTACATGCTACAATATCAAATTCTTTCTCACAAACCATATTATCCTTGGTATCTCTAAAATTGCACCAAATAAGATGCACAAATATAAAAGATGCCCAGAGATGAAGGTGTAACTTGCAGTCTTTATACCCTAATAACCAACTTCATTCTGCAATTGACCTTATGGATATGTCACCAAACATATGGTATGTAGCCTACCTACTATGCCTTAACGCTGACATCACAAATGTTTGAATGAGTGCGTATGGACTTAAAGAGGCAAAAAATGAATTCTTTGATATATGATTGGTCAATTTTACTTCAAATGACATAACAATGCAATTACCATGGCAAAGACTTCTGTATTTATAGTGCATAATGAAACCCGGTCAATAACTTAGGTCATGCAGAACTGCAGCTGCACAACCCACAACCTAATAGTACTTACAGAATTTTATTCTCTTGCTCTCTCTATTTACTGTGATGCATGTGTGAAATTTCGGCTTTTGGCATACAGCTGAGTGGTGACTACCATCTCCACTGGATGGCATATATGGAGCTAAGAAGTACACTGATACATTAACTACATAATGCATGCAGTTGATTCTAAGCATAATATTAAAAATCTTATTGAACACAAATGATAATTTTGTGTTCTTCCTCTGTTTCTAGTGGTCCAGTGTCACACTACTCTCCAGAGATTTGCCATGTTATATAATATAACTAAATATGTCTAGCCATTTGCAAGATAAGAATACTTTGCCTGAGCTTGATAAACAGCATAGTTTACTCTGTGTACCAAATTTTGGACAAACTGGGGCATATGTCTTACAATGCCATTTCTAACACTTTCCTGTGTGACAGTGGCAACAGATTTGACTACAGAAAGACTGTACGAATATGAAAGAATTTGAAAAAAATGATTACAATAGTTTAAACAGTATCCTATTCTAGAAACACAATTTATGCTGTAGCTCAGACAATTGAGATAATGCCTTCTCACCACATGGGGCATGTTTCAGTCTTTTTAAGGTTACTGTGGGATAGGGGAGGACACAGTGGCAGTGGAGCATGTGATTTTCAGTTCTCACTTGCTAATCACTTTTCCAACAATGACTATATTCATCTATTTCTGCCCTTAGTGTGCATGCGTTCACTTATAGAAATGTGGTTAATGTTGAAAAAATATTTTTTTTTTTATTTGCGTAATGGGGGGTGGAGTCCAGCTGGGTTCACTCGGTATGTCGGACAATGTTTGGCCTACTGTACCTGCCCCACAGGTGATTAAGAAGCTGGAGAATTTGGTGGAATGAAGATTGACAGGGGAGACCAAAGTACTTGGAGAAAGCCTGCCCCAGCGCCACTTTTTCCACCACAAATCCCACTTGACCATACCCGGGCTTAAACCTGGGCTGCTGCGATGGGAAGCCAGTGACTAACCACTTGAGCTATGGTGCAGCCTTTGAAAAAATATTTAGATTTGATTTAATCATGCTAGGATCCTAAGTGCTGAGCTCTGTCAAGGTTAAGATGCCCTGTAAAAGACAAGTGCAATGCAAACTAGCACCGGTCACGGTAGTCAAGTGGTCTAAGGCATGTACTGTCTTGGCTTGCTTGGAAACCGGGATCGTGGGTTCGAATCCCACTCAGGGCATGGATCTTTAGTTTGTGTGTGCGCGTTTTTCTGTGTTTGCGTACAGGTAGACGCTTTGTGACGAGCTGATCACCCGCCCAAGGAGTCCTACCGAATGTGTAAGATCTAGAAAAACCGAAGTGAATGGAGAAGTTCATGGAGGTAGGCCTAGGCCCACTGGGGCTGTAGTGCCAAGGGAAAACATAAAAAATGCAAACTATCAATAGACATAAACTAAATGCCAACTATACTTCTAATTACAGTATAATTTCTGATATTTTATCTGACAGTAACATGAGTGCAAGTAAGCACTTTAATAAAATGTTGCTGTATTTTGAGGACCCTCATAATGTGAGGTCCTAAGTTGCAGCTTATTTAACTTATACTAGCAAAATTTCCCTTTTTCAACTGAGATACTGTTGCTTTCCTTAATAATATCAATAAATGGTAAATAAAACATTAAAGAAAAAATAAAAACTACTTCATTCATTGTTGAGTCAGGTCCAGCCACCACGGCTCTAGCTCTTTCTAACAGACCCAGTAGAGTAGGTGTCTTCCACCCCCTCAGCTGAGGATGGAAACAGATTCAGTTTCTGAAACATTGTGTTTTTTTAGAATAGTGGACAACATAAATAAATCCAAGATACAGAGTGGGGCGCAGAAACTTCATTTTTTTGAAGGCGAACAAAAGAAAAATGATTGCGAATAGACAAAATTTATGTTTAGCTAATGAAAGAACATACTTTAAAGTTTTAAATCATGTAGTTTTAAACAAAATATCTCGAAGGTGGTGGCCACCATTCTCTACGCACTGATGCAACCGTTTTCTGAAGTTCCCCTCTGCACGTTCCAACATGTGCACCAGAATTTGCGCTACTTCCTGCTGAATAACATTCTTCAGCTGAAGCAAGTTTGTGTGGCGATGTTTAAAAATCTCTGCCTTGAGGTATCCCCATAAAAAAAATCACAGGGCGTTAGATCAGGTGAGTGCCCTGCCCACGGGATATCACCTCGAGGCGAAATGAGCCGTCCGGGGAACTTTGCCCTCAAAACTGTCATCGAAGCTCGGGCTATGTGGGCCATGGCACCATCCTGTTGGAACCAGGCATTTCCTAGATGCTTTCTTCAAGAGCTGGTTCGAAAAAGTTTTTAATCATGTCCACATACCGCTGTGAATTGACAGTAACTGCATGATTGTCTTCTTAAAAAAAATAAGGGCCAATAACTCCAACTCTCGACAACGCACACCATACTGTTACCTTATCACTGTGAAGTGGCCTCTCATGGAGCTCTCTGGGATTGTTGCCACTCCAAAAGCGCATATTCTGCTTCTTGACATATCCGGATAGGTGAAAATGTGCCTCATCACTAAAGAAAACAAGTGCTTCAGGGGGTAAAGTTTCCAAAAACATTTCGCACGCCGTTATTCGGTTCTGGAAATCACGTGGTGACAATTCTTGCTCAACAACCATCTTATGAGGATGGAAATGAAGATGTTCATGAAGAATTCGGCGCATTGAACGATTTGATATGTATAGGCCGACTGCATGTTTGCGAGCGGAGCGTCTTGGAGATCTCAGAATCGACTGTCGAACTGCCTCCACATTTTCTGGCGTCGTAAAGGCCCGTTGTTGTCCTAATGATTTTTTCACCACACTCCCGGTTGTCCTAAAGTTCTCTACACACAAAACAATCGATTTCCAGTTGGGAACTGGACCTCTGGGCTTAATTCCGAAGTGAGTACGGAACGCATGCAGCACCACCACGTAGGAATGGTTGTTCAAAAAATAGGCTTCGACAGCAAACGTACGCTGCTCACTCGTCCACCTAATGTTTCCTACTGAGGGGTATTAGACAGAAACTTCCTCGACTGCTGCGTTCGCCGAGCCTATCCCCACTTTTCTGCGATCTCCCCTCCCTTCACAATGTGTCTTCACAAAAAGGAAGTTTCTGCGCCCCACCCTGTACCAGTAATTCTGAGTCCTATTTTACCACAGTTGCATTCAACTATTGAGCACATATATTGTCACAGACCAAGCTAATTCTTTCCCATTTGTGGCAGAAATACTATTTCCTCTCTACAAAGTAATTTTTAGAAGCAAATATTGAAGATTACTTTTTTTTTCCTGTTTATTATGGATAATTTTAAGTTAATTTTCACTGCATACTCTCAGAACCAGAGATGTCCATGGATAAGAAGAAGCTTCTGCTCAATCGAGGCTTTACTGAATATAGTTGCTTACTTACGGCACTCACATTTGGTTTGTAGTGGAATACTGCATAAAGAGTGGAGGCTTATAAATAATACTAATGCAAATATTTAGTTTTCTTAATTCTTTACTTTCATATCTGTGAAGTTATTTAGGTCATTTACACATTTTAAAATAGTTCATTTTCAAGATTTTTCTGTAACAGGTGAAATCTTAAAGCTATAAATGGTCTTGGAACATTATCACTGAGCGACTGAAAGTCATTCCCCCTCACTGAAACATGAGTATTATACAATGTTTGCCATGGAAACAAGCTCAGCTTATTAAGTTCACTTAGAGAAAATAGGGACATTTGATAGCATGAAGTGAATATCCTAAGAGGTACAAGCCACGTACGAGTATTATTGCACTGAGAAGAATGTTTGGCAGATATGAAGATTTGGCCATGGTGAGAAGAACACCTATCACACGCACATTCTATCACCTGGGAGATCTGGAAAAAGAGGAGTAAAAGTTATGACACTTGTTTTCTTTTTCTGAAAGAACTATATCAGTGTTTCTCAACCAGTGTTATATTGTTCTGGTATCGATAAATCCCTTTACCCCCAAAATATTTTCAATTAAGCTCAAAAACTCATTGGCTATTCACCAATATGTATATCCCATGATCATCAAAACTGACTGACACTACAGTAAAATTTTTTCTGAGTTGGGCTATAAGATTCTCCCAACTGCATATTTTACCTCTATTAGTTAATTGTTCATTTACATTCCAAATACGTATAAAATGTAACTTTGAAATATTTTGAATTTTAAATGTAAAACTAAATTTCTTTTGGAAGCACTTATAGGAACATATCAGTGTAATTTTCTTTTCAAATGTTCAAACTAAAAGTATTTTGGTATGAATTGTGTTGATACTCACACATTATACATCTGCATGTGTGTGTGTGTGTGTGTGTGTATCAAAATTCATCAGTTTAAATAAATGAAACATCTGCAATAAACAGGACCCATGCAAAAAAGGAAAAAGCCTGAGGAATAAATCTGAAATAAATGTAACAATAAAATGTAATAAATAAAATACAAATTTAATTTCAATTTGCATATGAAATAATGTTATTTGTAATATTTAGGCACATAAAACAATCTTTAACAATAACAATTCTACAAAGGGCTGATCATGTACTAGCTACAAACACAATCCAAATTTTGAGATGTGTCAAAACCTGGATATGAAGGAGCCTTCATAAAGAAATTGTTTTGAAGAAAACTGTGAACAGTAGTAAGAGAATCATTATTATAACTCTGATTGCTTGCTAGATGAGAGTTAGAGAGAAGTGAGAAAGGCGTGTCAAGAGAATGGATCTTCTATTCACAGATAAGTCGGAAGAAATATAAGTGAATATGTCCATAATTTATTCTGACCATCTTACAGTGCATATATTTATTCACCTTACTCTTCTCTCTTGCACTAAATTTCTTTTGGAAGCACTTATAGGAACACATCAGTGTAATTTTCTTTTCAAATGTTCAAACTAGAAGAAATTTGGTATGAATTGTCCATAATTCCCAGCAGGCCCAGCAGTATAACACACGCAGTCACAGGAGCAAGACACAACACAAAGCACAATCCACACATGAAAATAGGAAGAATACTCTGATGGAAGAAGACAGGTGTGATTCGTGTATTGAGATACTACATAAGGATGACAAATCCTGAACAGTTTTAATATTTAAGATTTATCATTATATATGACGAATATATATTTTGGTTATTTTAGTATAAAGACAACAGGGCATGCAATGAAGTAGTTCGACGTACATAGATGAGCACCTGAAGATGGCACTTTAGTGCTGAAACATGGTGCAAGAGAGAAGAGTGAGGTGAATAAATGTATGCACTGTAAGAGGTCAGAATAAATTATGGACATAAATCAGTGCAACAGGACGCTAAAATATAACATTAAGTGAATATACGAGGGGGTACCCAAAAGAAACCGAACTTATTTTTTTTTTAAACTTATTTATTCAAATTTTAAGCACAAACCTTCAATCCCCTTCAAAGTACTTTCCACTTACACTAATACACTTGTCTAGTCTTTTATTCCATTTTTCAAAACATTGTCTAAATTCATCTTCTGAGATGCTTGACAGCGCCTCGGTCGTTTTTTCCTTTCATGTCTCTTTTCATTCCAGGAAACAAAAAAAAGTCGCACGGGGCAAGGTCGGGTGAGGAACAGAGGTCATACCATTTTTGGTCAAGAATTGTCATACAGACAGGACTGCGTGGGCAGGGGCATTGTCATGATTGAAATACCAGTCACCCAACTGTCACAAATCTGGCCGCTGAGCTCCAAGTCACTCCCGACAGCTCCACAATTTCTTCAATGGTCCAGCGTTGATCTTCCTTGATGATTTCACGAATTTTTTCAACGTTTTCATGTGTTCGGGCCGTGGAAGGACGACCAGAACGAGGTTTGTCATCAATTGACATTTCACCATTTTTGAAACGGGGAAACCACTCAAACACTTGAGTTTTCCCCATAGCATCGTCCTTGTACGCCATTTTTTAACATTTCAAGAGTTTCTGTTCAACTTTTCCCGAGCAAAAAGCAGAATTTCACTTCCGCACGCTGTTCACGAAAATCAGCCATTGCAAAAACGACGATCACACAAAACAGTTGTCACTATAAACTCTGCTGAAACTAGTCATTACTTTCTGAAGCAATGGTAGTTGGCTTATCGACTCAGGAATGTTAGCTCTATGTGCTCATAGTGGCAAAACGCGGTACTACAAAAGCTCTGCCAACACAAAAAAATTAGTTCAGTTTCTTTTGGGTACCCCATCGTATATATAGTAAGTTAATTTTGTATGATACTGTACTTTCTATAAGGGGTCCACTCATAACCTACGATTACATGGCGTCAGGGGACTGATAAATATCACAATACAATACAGATTTCATTCATTCATCCATTCATATATGATCCCTGTAATCTTATATGCACAGTGGTTCATCACACTTGCTAAAACCTTATAACTGCTGCAGTTAGGGAAACACAGGCCAAGTCATAAAACTCTTGAGATAAACATAATCATGACATATTTTTGCTTCTCATTTTGTTTAATTTACAGTACAAAGTTTGGTCAAAAATTTCCCAAAATTCATCTATAAATAATATCTTTCGCTACTTATGGCTTATTAAATATTATCTCCTTCAAAACAGTCCCCTTTCACAGCAATGCACCACTCCCACCACCTTTTCCAATTTTTGAAGTACTGTTTGAAGGATGTTTGTGGTGTTGTTTCCAAGTCATTCATTGCATTAGTGATGATGTCATCCAATGTCTGAAATCTTCCTTTAAGGATAATTTTGAGTTGAGGGAATAAAAAAATTTCAGGAGGTGAGAGGTCAAGTGAATAGGAGAGTTATGGAAATGTAGTCTTCAAGTTACAATAGTAGGAACAGGCTGAAGATCCTGAGGAAAAACAAAAAACCTGTCATGATCACCAGTCCCAAGGCAGGTATGGTTTGAACTTAAGTTATGGGTGGATTAGTCTTGGACAATAGAATGAAAAATGAAATCTGCTTGGAATCTTTTAATGAAGACCCTCCAACAGCAAATTTCATCTGACTCCACTGAACTGTTTCAGAGATCATATATGTGGATGGTTGGAGATATATGACATCCACATTATGCAGCCAACACAAAACAATACTCTAAAAATATATAAAAATAGGAACATCATTCTTTTCAATTCAACACTTGGTCAATTGCCTTTTCTTCTTGCAAAGAAAGATAAATCAGATATAAACTAGTAACATATCAGCCCTTAAGACTAGTAGGAACAAATCACATGCAAAACACAGCAGTGTGTGTCACTGTGTGATGCATGATTGTGTAAGTCTTGGGTCTCTGGCCAGGTTTGACACTGCCATTCGCTGTCCATTGCACACACCTACAATCTCCTCTCCTGGGGTGCGATCATCTCCTGTGTCTGAAGAATCACGACGACTTGTCCGTGAGTTCTGCTTAGACAGTGACTGCACAGATATATACAAAAATAATTAACTGTACTGCATCTAATGATAAGAATAGAGTGAGAAATCATACTTGATTTCCAGCAGTGCAATCTATATAATGTTAGATTTTCCACTTCTGTTTTTACATACAGGTCTATGATGTACTTGAGTTTCTTTTGTAGGGAGGTATCAAGGGCAATTCATAGTTTACTTATTCAGATAAAAATTTTAAATTTGCTTTTGTAATATATTCTTCTCTTTGGTCATCATTTCCTTATTCACCAATGTTAACAACTCTCTAAAAATTGTCTGACTTTCTCATATAGTCAGTAGAGCATGTGACAAAACACAATGAACAGTTGATAGTTTTCTCATCATTGTAGTGATACAAAGTATGGGTTGTGAGAGAATGTGTAATGCTGGTTCTATACAGCATACAAGCGGACAAGGACCTGGATACAAAGAATTATAAATTAAATAACAACTGCCTCGACATGTATAATAAATCTCTCACTCTCAACTGAACATTTTCCAGATCAACTAAAAATTGCAAAAGTGAAACCTTTATATAAGAAAGGATGTGATACAGAAGTTAGAAGTTGGGAATTACAGGCCAGTTTCACTAATTTCTATTCTTTAAAAAATAATTGAAAAAATCATACATAAAATACTTTTACCATTTTTGACTAATCACAGCATAATTAACAATAAACAGCATGGTTTCTGTAAAGGGAAATCAATAAATACTGCAACTGCAGAGTTTATAGAAAGGGTCTACAAATCACTGGATGAGAGGGAAATAAGTATAGGGATGTAAGATTTAAGGCTTTCTTCAAGTATAGGGATATTTCTGGATCTGTCAAAGGCATTTGACTTAGTTGATCATGATATATTGTTAAGGAAGATGACAAGAATGGGAACAAGAGGGGTTGCACTAAAATGGTTTCAATCATATGTAGAAAACAGGGAACAAAAAGTGGAAATTACATACAGATGTAAAGAAACTAATGAAATCACTAGCTATCTATCATGAAAGAGACCCATAAGACATGGAGTCCCACAAAGTTCTGTTCTCGGACCAGTGTTGTTTTTGCTATATATCAATGATCTAGAAGCCGGCATTGAACCTGGAAGACCAACTTTTTTGCTGACAATACTAGTATCCTTAGAGCAGGAAACAGTGCTAATGATGTTCAAAGAAAAATAAATTAAACAATAAATGCACTGACAGAGTGGTTTGAAAGGAATAGATTAATTATTAATAAAGAAAAAACAATAGCAATATCCTTTCATCAACCTCAAAACGTGCAAGTTGAATGCCCATCAGTAAAGCTCTATGATACAGGATACAGTCATCAATTATAATTGATGATGCATAATTATGCAGACATACAAAATTTTTGGGACTTTGGCTGGATAAGAATCTAAGGTGGTCTGCACATACTCAACAATTAGCAAATAAATTATGTAAAAAGTATTTTGACTTACAAGTAGTCAAAAGAGTATCAGGGTTAGAGACTGTTTGCACCTTATATTACGCTTTTTTTTTTCCTTCATTCCACCAATTGCTCCACAATCACCCTCACCTATCTGGGGCTGGTACAATAGGCCAGAAGTGGCCACAGTACAAGGGACTTAGCCCCACCCCACTAGCAATAAAAAAATATATTATGCTTACTTCCAATCCTTGTTATTATATGGATTGATATTTTTGGGCAATTCAGGAAATGCAAAATTGATTTTTAGGTTGCAGAAGAGAGCTATTAGAGCTATGATACAAATCCCGAAAACTATTAGTTGTAAACAACATTTTAAATATTTTATCATGTCTGTATATATATGAAATTCTAGTTTACATAAAAACCAATTCGAATGTTTACGTAACCAATTCAGGAATACACTCGCACAATACAAGGAGAACAGATGACTTGTTCATAGTGCCATGTAATATGAGTCTATACAAAAACAATTTCAATAATAGTGGACTTCATATGTTAAATCAGTTGCCACAGTATATTGAAGAGATACCAGTACTATACAAGTTTAAAAAGACTTTTTGAAAACACTCCTACTTGATCATTGTTTCTATAGTATAGACGACTTTCTCTTAGTACATGTTATAGGAATGCCTACTGCCCTGTTCTGAATTTTTTCTTATAGGAATGAGATCGAGGATACCAGGGCATTTGTTCTGGGATAGAAGGAGGCATACAGCGGTGTCATGTGTTAAATGATTATATCAGTTCTATTATTAGAATCATTTTATTATTATCTTAGTATATTATTATATTATTATATCACTATACTATTATTATTCTTATTTATTGTATTGTAAAGTATTTGACTTGTCTTATATCATGTATAATGATCCAAGGATATGAAGTAAATAAATAAATAAATAAATTTGAATGCATATAACTACAGTAAACTGCATATTATCTGGCATGTGTGGGAGATGGGCTGTGCTAGTTACAAGAATCTGCTGGTTGCATGACTAGATCTTTTACAGACACTCAACAGAAAGCCACAATAACGTATTGTAGCAATGTAGATCTGTTACTAGGTAACAACCTCAAAACAAACAACAAAACAACATCCACTGCTGGATAACAGATTCCTAGCTGCCACTGAGTAACGTCTTTGCAACCAAACATGTTCTCATGGAAATGAGTGTTGTACAACAATGAACAGCGTCTTCTACACTGTCCATGCCGAGATGTTATAAGGACAATTTGAGCAAGAGTATAGAGAGTTGTAAGGGAACCTGTGAAAAGGAGACTTCGTTGGTGTAGTTAGTAATGAAGTGAGTACAGAAGCTGAAGAATCTCCACTGTTAGAAGCCGTTACCAGGAAACTACTGGTGAAGACAGAGCAGACTGAAAAGACTTACCATATGCTGCAGTGATTTGTAAAATGTGGAGATCAGTGATGGTGCTATAATTAAGTGTAGTCACAAGTTGTGTGTTAAAGTGGTCAATAAATGCAATCTCCAGTCCAAACCCATTCATATGACAATATTTTCGCTTTATTATTTGCATAGGAATCTTCCTGGGGGCACGCAGTAGCGTAGTTGGTTGAGACACTATGCTACAAACTGGAAGGTCATGGGTTCAAGCCCCGATGAGGTCATTGGATATTTTTCAATTGACCTAATCCTTCTGGCCGTACTTTGGCCATGGGGTCGACTCAGCCTCTAACAGAAATGAGTACCAGGAATTAATTAAATAATTTTCCTGGGGAGTAAAGCGCAGCCACACCATCTTTGAGCCAATTATCTAGATAATGTGGGACCCTCAACGTCTCACAACCCTATGGCCCTTCACGGCCTGTTACAGGGATAGCTTTACTGTTTTTACTTACTTACTTACTTACTTATAGGAATCTTCCTAGGCAGCAAAGCAGATTAACTGTTGAAAGATTTGCGATATTATGACACAATCACAAATTCATCTAGCTTCTACCATAATGGCTACATGAAGAACAATTACCAGGGCTATTATTGGTGAGTGGGAGAATTACTGTGTGGTGTGCAAATACATGCACATCACAAATTTGTTGTTAAATAACTTGATGAAAAGGTTAAATTTCCTTTAAAGTTTTTGCCAGTTGGATGAGAATTCCAGATGCTTGGATACCACATAACTGGGAGTTTACTCTATATTAAAAATAAATATCGCAAGAAGAGTATAAATAAAACTGGTAGTGGAACTGAAGCTGTAGCTGTCTCAAGAGCTTCAGCTTATATGCAAGGGATAATGTCTCCACAATAAATTTTGCATGTGACTATGTATTTACATTTCTTCATGTAAGAGCAGATACCCCATCTCAAGTTTATGGTGAAAATAGACAGATCTGATGTAACACATAGGAGCAGACTAACTAACTGTGCTCTGTGCTGTATTTGGTTGGCGCATATTACCAGTTATATTGTCATGTGTTATGGTGACTCTTAACAGGGTTTTTGATTGGAAATTGGATTTACTGACCATTTTAACATACAACTCGTAACTACACTTAATTATAGCGCCATCACTAATCTCCACACTTCACAAATCACTAGTGCACACAGACTAGCGTCCTCAGTCTGTTACATTTTCCACTAGTCGTTTCCTGGTAACAGATCTTCTAACAGTGGAGATTCTTCAACTGTACTGACCAAGTTTGCTCTTCACAGATTTCTTTCCAACTGAACTCTGTTACAACTGGCTAACTCCCAGGCTGGCGGCTATTTCACACCAAACTTCTAGTCTTCTCTTCACACTTTTGAAACTGACTGGCTTCCACAAAACATCTTGGCATGAACCACATAGAAACACCATTCTTCTGTTGCTGTACAATTGTTGTGTTCATGTCTGTTGGGGTTCTCACATGATTGGTACTCTGCCAGTTCATTGGCGCACTGGTGGCTGCCTAGCAATGGCTGTTTATCTCTTTTGTTTTGTGGCAGTTGCCTAGAAACAAATGTTGTTTCAGAGCTGTTCACTAGCAATGTATGTATCTCTGGCACCACAGTTCTTGTTTTGAGCAAATATGTCAACACTATTGTCATCAAAACAGTGATCTATCATGTCAAAATGGATAAAGCAAATAGGTTAAAATATAGAAATATGCATGCACATCCATGAAAAAAATTGGGTGCCAGTATGTTGAAGATATATTCCAAAATAAGAAAACATGGATGTATGAAATGTGAACAACAAAGCACATGTGCTTAATCAGAGAGGCAACAGCTGATTCAGCAGGTCTATGAATGTTTTCAATCTATCTTCTCTGGTGTCAGGAATTTGACTATGCAAATATGTAATTCATTTGGTGTTCAGGAAATCTGCTAGTAAAGTAACTGTGAACTGAATGGCCAATTTAACTTCCAGCAGGGGAAGAAATTATTCTGTCATAATATTCACACAACCTCTGACACCCACAGAGCTTCAGTCCAATGGATACAGCAGGTTCTTCACTCTGGATGAAAATGATCATTCATCTCCACCTAGCATCAAGGTCTAGGTTCACCTCAGTGCCTTATACATGGCTTCTTGACAATATGCTTATGCTCAGGAGTGACTCCACCTTTTGCTGAGACACCTTAGCATTATACGTAGGTCATACCAAAAGTCATGAGCAACTTTTTTTCATGCAACCTGGGAACAGCAGATGAGAGTATGGTGGTAGGTGGAACCAGCTGTTGTGTTAACCTTGAGTGTCTTGTAACGTCAATAGCTTGCATCACATGACTGGTATCACTCCTAACAAAATGGCCAACAACCATATGTCATTTCGCCAGCGTGCTGTCATCGAATTTCTTGTGAAAGAGGAAATCCCTGCTGCAGAAATTCACCAGAGACTTCAGCGTGTGCATGGGTGCAAGCAGTGTTCAAAGATGAGTGAAACATTTTAAAGATGGGAACATCAGCATCGAAGATGAGCCTCAGAGTGGTCGTCCTCAAACAGCCTCAACTGAACACAACAAGGAAAGAGTGGATGAGATCATTCAAGATGACAGGCGTGTGACTGTGGACACAATAGTCTGAAAACTTGGAATAGGGCACAGTGCAGTACAGGAGATGATTGAAAGCTTGGGCTATAGGAAAGTTTGTGCTCCTTGGGTCCCGCGATTATTGACCAAAGACCACAAAGGTCAGCGAAATTCCATCACCTCAGAACTGCTGCAGAGATATTGACACGAAAGCGATGATTTTTTGCTCTGTATTGTGACAGGTGATGAAAGCTGGTTTCACCATTTCGAGCCTGAAACGAAACGGCAGAGTATGGAATGTCACCATTTGCATTCTCCATCAAACAAGAAGGCAAAGACAGTGCCATCAGCTGTGAAGGTGATGGGCACAGTCTTCTGGCATGCAGAGGGGTTTATTCTGGCTTAATTCCTGGAACCTGGGCGAACCATCAATGCTGCTCGTTATGCCCAGAGGCTGTACATGCTCCATCGTGCATTGCGCGATAAACGTCGGGGACGAAACATCATCATCCTGCATAACAACGCTCAACCCCATGCCGCTCACCAACCATTGGAAGCAATTGCAAAGATGGGGTGGGAAGTTCTTCCACATCCCTTCTATGGCCCTGATCTGGCACCCTCCGACTACCATCTTTTTGGATTTGCGAAGGATCAGCTGCATGGACAACGTTTTGAGACAAGGGAGGCAATTCAGAAAGCAGCATGTTAGTGTCTTCGGATGGCTGGAACGAAATTTTACAGAAGGAGAATTTTCAAACTCCCAGAACGCTGGGAGAAATGTGTACAAAGAAGTGGTGATTATGTGGAAAAATAAAGAAAGGTCTGTAGATTGAGGTGGTGTGTTTGGTTTGCCAATAATAAAGCATGTTACTTTACAAAAAATTGTTGCTCATGACTTTCAGTACGACACTCGTATTTCTGTAGAATGATTTTTTTTCACCACCATGTCTAGATCAGCTCTGGGAACCACCCAGGTCTCTTGAGGTCTACTTTCCTAAAAGTAAAGCAGTGAGATACAAAGGTTACCACTCGTCTCCAGTGCCAAGATCTAGAATGAGTGGAATGTATACTTCCTCTACATATCATGAAGAAGGGGACAGAAGGATCAATGTTTAGCACAAGATAACCAATTCCATGAAGAAGAGTTCTTGAGACGCTAGCTATAGCTCAGCCAGTCAAGAAACCCTCATCCTTTATGGAATCTGCAAGTTAATTATCAGGACCATTCTTTTTTTCAGCCAGTACATATAATGGAAAATAATTGCTGCACACCAGCAAACTTGGCAATGTTTAGAAGTCATACATCTAGAGGTTCACTTTTATGTTTCGATCTTTGTGTTAAAACTGAGTGTGAAAGCACGGGAAAACACACTACAGTCACAGACATAAATACTAGAAAACATATTTTTAGAGAGAGAGAAAAAAAAGCAGTGGTCATTATAATGTTCACAAGAGCCGACCAAAGGACCCTATGCAAGCCACATGAATTAATGATTCTCTATTTCAGCATCCCGTTGCAATTGTTCAAATTACCATCCATTGTTTATCTTCCGTCAAAATTGCAACACTTTTTTACATTCTACACTTCAACACTACATGTTTTGGTCTCAAACGGCCATCTTTAGGTGTTTTTATTTTACTAAAACTGTGTTATAGACTGCTACACTCTTTTAATTCATGTTAAAATTACATGCTGTGGTCTTCTTTAGTAAAATCACATGAGGATGTCCGTTTGAGGCCGAAACATGTAGTGTTGAAGTGCAGAATTTAAAAGTGTTGCAGTTTTGATGGAAGATAAACAATGGACACTCACATGAATTAAGTCAGCACTGGGGTAATATTACCTTTTTGTCATTGATCTGTATGGGTTTTACTGTGATTAAAGTTAAGCCCACCTGATTGTGACGCCGACGTGGAGGAGAACGTTTATTCCACAATGCCTCCAGCTGATCAAAGTGTTGTGACTGAGCCAATGCTGCCTGCTCTGGTCCAATCCCCTAAAATACAATTAAAATGACATGCAATAAATACATCTCTAAATTCTGGAGTCTTTTCCAAAAAGACATCAGTTGCAAACTACCTAACTTGGGATTATAAATAAACACAGTAATTATGTTTTTCTCTTCCGACAAGTTGGTTGTAGATCACATCTAGAAGTAGGCAGTTACATCACTTTTCCTTCTTTGAACGGCAATTTGTGTTAATTATTATTCATGTGATGAGATATATATAATATGAAGAATATTTTGGTAGTTGGCACTGCTCCTGTGTTCTCATCATTTGTTAACATGTAAATTTAATGTTCAACTCATACTGGATCTGACCTGGAAGACTTTCATTTGAAGATCGTATCTTGCATTTGCCTTGAGAGTCTGAAGAAAACCACAACAAAGCTCAGTAGGATAGCCAGTAATCCATCCAAGTTAAAAGTCATTTGTTCTTAAGGTACTGAAGGACATTTTGAAATGCAGGCATTTTATTATGTCCAATAAGCTGGAAAGTTACACAGGACTTTTGAATACATCAAGATTTGGAAATTGAAGGTGATACATATTTTGGAGTATTATCTTGGACAGACAGAGGCAAACCATAGAAACTTATCATGGCAATAAGCAATCCAACTGAGACTTTCTTAACCATTTGAATAATCTCATTCATAAGTGCATTTCATGCTATTTCTCAAACATCCATTGCGAATCCTAAAGTATCACCAACAAATCAGAAGTACCATTTCAACTCAGAAGCCAATCAACAATACCTGTGAGCCCATGTTGCCTTTTGTTGGTATTTTCGAGATCTCTTCCATGCTTGCTGAGACAGAAAACCTCCGTTTGAGGCGTTCATCCACAGCAGCCATCATGATTGACGATGTCAAGTGACCATACTTTTTCTGCCATGTATATGTATCCAAGGAAACCTCCTTTTTCAGCAAGCGTTTCATTGGTCTTTTTGGGACAGATGGTCTGAGATCTGAGAAAGTTAAATGCATATATATGAGATTAGAAGAAAAATCTGGTCTATGAAAAATTAATATAAGTCAGTATCTTATTCCAGTGCAGTGAAAGTAAGTTCAAGTTTGCCGAGGTATTTTGCACTAAATATATTTCTACACATTTAATAATAATTCACGAAGTCTGATTGTGACAGTGAGAGTTTGTTTAGTCTTGTTTTGATATATTTTCCTAAGTTAAACCAACACAAATTAATATGAAGGTCAAATGTATATATATATACAGAATAACATTCCCTGAAAAGAAAGTTCAGAAAAACACAAATATAAGAATTCCTCTCCCAAATTTGTTCCACAGTAAGAAAACCCAATGGACAAGACAAATTCAGATTCACAACTGAATGAAAAAATCCATATGTTGCAGCCTGAAATATATATAGAAATATTCAAAAAGAGAGCAAGGTATCTTGTATGAACTAAGTATATGACAGCACTAACAAGAATTGAGAATTACAGAAACAAAAAGATTCATTACATGAAATATATGAAGAGAGACAAACTCCTTCCTATTTTAATAATTTTGAAGCCATAATTATTGTAGTTAGACATAAGTTTAGCGACCTCTGTAGTCTAGAGGTAACGTTCCCACCTCATGAATCGTGGTACGCGGGTTCAAATACCCGGCGGAGGTCGTCGAGTTTTTAAGGGCGGAAAAATTCAGGGAACAAGTCCTCCGGGAGGGACTTTAAGCTGTGTGTCCCGTGTCGTAACTTTACGGCATGTAAAAGAACCTCATATCCCCAAAGGGGATCACTGAGCTAAATTACAGGACCTTTCCCGCCCAACAATAGCCTCTAAGGCCTCTGATAGATGGGGGAAGCATTATAGACACTGTTAAGCAAGTTGCCGAACTCGCTTGCTCGGCGGGACTGATGGTACGCACCATTTATCGGTAGGGTAAAGAGACTGGTAGAATATCATAGAGGGAAGCACAATAGATCAAACTGGTCGCGGTGCATGGGGAAACCCACCCTCTCTAAATAAATAACTAATAACTAACTAACTAGACATAAGTTTCCTCAAACAACGTCTGCAATTTAAAAATGGGAAATGTGGATCCCATTTACTAGACTGGTGGGGAGAAAATAAACTTATTAACATAAAGTTTATTGTGAGTAGACTGAATGTTGTGAAAATAAATGATTCAGTAATAATGGGAAAATTTATAACACCTTGCAAACCGCCTGAAACAAGAAATATTATACATTACTTAATGGAGGTTTTAGTTACTTTCTTAACCTTTAACGTCCGAAGTGCCCCGATCAGGCCAGTGATGAGTATGGTCGACATGGCCAAGGTACCCCGTTTTGGCCAGTCGGGCAATTAAACACCGCTAGTGGAAGCGTGCACACATGCCACTAGTAGAAGTGCATGCACAGTCCTTAATATTTATTTTTAAATGTAGTAATTACCAGAGAGACTTGAGTAAAACCATAATAGAGGAATTAAAATGATACCTAAGTGAACAACAGAAAATATGGGCATATGTATTAGTTATGCCCAAACTCATCCACGAGTCAATACTTTTACTGCAGACTCTGCAGATTAATGTGTTAAAAATATACAGTGAAATTCGATATACATACTTTTTTTTTTTGTTATCTGCTTGATGTATGAGGGTTGGAACTTTAACAGTGGCGACTATTTATTTATAACTGATACAAAATCGATGCATGTTTCGAAGTTTTACTGTCCTTCAATGGAGTCACCAGCATTGTGTACAACCCGTTGCCAGCGATGTGGAAGTCGTAAAATACCTTTAGCAGCGCCTGTTGTGTTGATAATTCAAATGGAGCGGTCCACTGCCTGAACAATCTCTGGAACATTTCTGAAGCGAATTCCATGAAGTGGTTCCTTTATCTTAGGAATCAAGTCGAAGTCACAAGGGCTTAAGTCCGGCAAGTATGGTGGATGGGACAGAACTTCCCAGCCCCATCGATCGAACAAATCAGCCACAGCTTGCGCTGCATGCGGCCGAGCATTATCCTGCAAAATGATGGGTCGGTTCTGCAGAAAGTGTCACCGTTTCTTTCTCAAAGCTGGTCGCAAGCTGTGTTCCAAAAATGAACAGTAATACTGCGCATTGACGATCTGCTGTCAGGAACGGTATGCGTTAGGATAACACCATCACAGTCGTACAAGAGAATCACCATAACTTTCACATTGCTGGGGTACTGACGAACTTTTGATTTTCGTGGTGACCCGTAATGATGCTATTCGTTCGTTTGGCGTTCCATATGTGGCTTGTATGATTTGGCCCATGTCTCATCCAGCATAATGACGCGGTGTAAGAAAGCCTCTTCTTCGTGATCATAGCGCTCCAAGTGGTTACGAGCAGCATCGTATCGTAGCCATTTCTGCATTTACGTCAAATCACGCGGAACCCATCGTGATGAAATTTTTCTCATGCCCAGGCGTTCCTTCAGAATGTGAAGCACAGTCGTATGCACTAATCCTGTCTCTCGGGCCAGCTCACGAATCGTATGGCGTCGATCACTCTCCAGTAACGCGGAAAGAGCATACACTTCTTCTTCACTGACACTAGGATGACCTGTCCGATGCATGTCTGCCGCATTTTGGCGTCCCTCGTTGAAGGCTTTTACCCACCTTTCCACTGTTCTGTAAGGCAATGCAGGTTCCCCGCAAGCCTCTTGAAGACCTTGATGACACTGTCTTGCTGTACGGCCTCTGGCACATTCAATCTTTATCCAACTCCGTTGTTCCTGTTTCGAAAACATCGTGACAACACTACATTAGACCGCAAGTTAACACGAGGCTCTGTTCTTCTCGTCACTGCGCATGCGCGTGATGTGGGAAGTGAGAGTCCATTTGCTCTGAGGAAAGGTAGGTATGTACCGTGTGGTATAAGCGACATTATTTAGCTCCATTGCATGGCGTCTCTACAGCAGTGTTGCCACTATTAAAGTTCCAACCCTCGTATATAGGTTGAAATGAAACTACAGTATTCGATTTCACTATGAACGCACAGAAAACAGATCACACTCTGTATCTCAGCCACCATGCAACTGTTCACGACCATAGAAAGGGCAATAATCTCTTGCAGCTATACGGAAGGTCTTAGCACTGAAGAGGGGACTGTTGAATTGTTCCCTCTAGCTTTTTCTTGAATAGCCATGCTTTCATTCTTCTGACATTTAGTCAAAAGATTCGAAAATCTGAAGGGTATAACAAATATGTAAGGTTTTCCAGCAGAGAACCAAATGATTTTATTGCTTCCATCTGTTTTATGACACCAGGGACTGCTAAAATTTGTCAAGGAACGGACATTTAAAATAAGAGTAGCAACGGGCATTTAAACGCTCACCAGCAGTGGACATTTAAATAAACGCCGGCCAGCTCCAGCTTACCATCATTTCAAAAGTCCGGCATTTAAAGGTTAACAGATATAGTAACATTTTTTTCACTATATTGGTTATATAGCATTAAATTAGAGAGGCACAATGAAAGATGAATTGCAAGAATGTGGAAGGAAGTGGCCCAGACATGTGTTAAGAAATTGGCCTGGAGAGATGAAGTAGGGAGGGACAGTGGGCCGAATATTGGGCCTTTGGACCTGGACTCAAACCCAGGACTCTTCAAATACAAATCTGAAAATCTTACTACTCAGTCATGATGTGCATTTGAAATTATACTGTATAAGTTTCATGACTGTTTTATGCACATGACTATTCAGGAATGTGAAATCCCACACTGATGGTTCAGTCACTTTTAATTCATGGTTTTGTGAAGTAGTATTTCACTGTATGGAAAAAATAATAATCTAAAGTGTGATTATTATTCATGTCTAAGCATGTTTAGTTATATTATAAATTTTCAATTAGCCACTGATTCTGATGTGCTTCTAATGACATACAAACATACTGACCATCTGTCTGTCTATCCATCCATCTACCCTTCTGTCTGTCTGTTTGTCTATCCATCTATGGCTCAATGTGGCCGCTTTTTCAGGTTCTAAATTTTATACACAGTCAGTAGGACTCCTTGGACGGGGGATCAGCCCATCACAAGGCCAGTACCTACACACAGAACAACACAAACACAGAATAAACGCACACAGACATCCATGCCTCAAGTAGGATTCGAACCGGCGATCCCAGTGTTCGAGCAGCTTAAGACAGTTCTTGCCTTTGACCACATGGCTGCTGTGATCGGCCATGTTATACATACAGACAATATAAAAATTAATGTCTGTATAAAGTATTAAAATTGGAGAGACATTATAATCACTCACAGTGTAGATTCGGAATTAAAAATATCCGCAGTCATTTGAAATAATTTAAGTTATCAGAAATTCTCTGTTGGTATACAACAGAAAGGAAAACCATCATTATTTTCTTTTTACTGAGAGGCTGTGCATAAATGGCATGTACAACACAAACTATTTGGTTGCTAAATGGACATCATAAACGGAAAAAGCTGTTTGTTTTAAAATTATAATTTTTCCAGCTATGATAGAAATGTATGAATGGCAGCTTACAAATGTTCCAGGACATGAGCCACATGTTTAATCTGGCATTTAGGAACCTTAAGATGCAGTCACCATAAAAATCCTTTCCTCCAGTAACTACACATTTTTGCAAAAATTTTATTATCAGGCTCCAGCCCATCTGACACAATGCTGTGCTAGTCATTTTCATCCCAAAATACTTTGATGTATAACTATAATGTGTAATCCAGCATGCAATTAAGCAAGCAAGGTCCATAGATTACCACTCATGATGACACATATGTAGTTGACAATCCATCACACTTACCTTCTATTTCCTTAGCAGGGGCTACATAGGTGGGCATTTTGACATAGGTAGCAGGAGTATTGTGAAGACAGACAATGGGCAGGCAGCGGTTTTCCAGGAGGTGCACAGCAATACGTGAGGCATCTGTTGACATTTCCAAATTGAGGATTGGAATATGTAGCTGAAGACAGGAAATGGCACGCCCTCGTTTTGTGTCCCATACTATAATACTCTTGTCTTCAGAACCTGCAATTGGAAGACTTTATATATAATAATGAAAAAAAGCAGCAACTAGTACCATGACCTAGATTTATATAATATATTGTATTTAAACATTGTGTTGCATTACTATAACTTTTACACACAATATTAATAATGCAGTTCCATTAACAATGCAACTATTTAATTCTTTCCCTTTCACTTTCCCTTTTACAACATGTTTTGACCACAACCAGCCATCATCAGGTATCTTAATTTGCAAAAACTGTTATACTGTATTGAATATCACTCATTCACTTCACATATAGCTGCAACGTCATCAGTAATCTGTCAGACGACAGGTCCACAGTCTCTTCCAAAACAATTCCTCCACTTAATGCGATCTAGAGCTTTCTCCTTCAAATGACAGTATCCTCTTCTGTCCCCAAGGTCATCCAGCATCTTCTTACGTCTTCTTCCTCTTCTTCTTGTCATTTCTATCCGCCCATCTATCTTTCCTTCGATAGCTTCTTTTAGAAGGCAGTTTCTGCGTAAAACATGACCAATCCAATTAGCCTTCCGTTTTCTTATTTCATGTAGGATATTCCTCTGCTCACTGACTCTAATTAACACTTCTTCATTTCTCACATAATCGGTCCAA
>NW_019735463.1:322356-324906 GCF_002891405.2 Cryptotermes secundus
TCCCTGGTTCCTTTTCCTCTTCTAAATCCAAACTGATCTTCTCCAAGTACATCCTCTATTTTCCTTTCAATTCTTCTTTTAAGTATCTTTGCTATTATCTTTGCTGTATGTGCAATAAGACTTATTGTGCGATGGTCGCTGAATTTTGTAGCGTTTGTCTTTTTCTTTGAGGCAATCATTGTAACTTCTGTAAAGTCCTTGGGTCACTCTCCACTTTCATATATGGTGTTCATTAGTTTTGTCAGTGTTTTCAAACCACCTTCTCCCAGTAACTTGAGCACATCTCCAGGTACATCATCATCTCCTGTAGCCATTCCCTTCCTCATTTCCTTGATAGCTTTTTCCACCTCACTTTGTAAAATATATGGTCCTTTCTCGTCTGTATCTACTTCTTCTTCCGGTTCAACTTCTAAGGTTTCTGGCCGATTAGGTCGATCATATAGTTCTGAAATATAATTTTCCCAAATTTTCAGCACTTGCCTCTGATCTACTATTCTATTCCCCTGGGAGTCTTCGATGCCAACATTTTGAATCCCATGATTCTCTTTCCATCCTAGTTCTTTTGTCTTCATGTACATCAAATCATAACGGCCTGTTCTTTGAAATTCCATAATCTCATTACATATCTTCTCAAGATATTCCTTTTTGGCCCTGTCCGTGGCTCTTTTCAATTCATTCCTCAGTCTCCTGTATTTCCTCCTGCCTTCTTCATTGTTGACATTCTTCCATTTCCTTCGCTCCTCCATTTTACTCATCATCTCCTGTGTAACCCATGGTTTTCTTGCTATCTTCTCAACTTTACCTACCAAATCACTGATAGTATCTAACATGCATTCTTTTATATCGTTCCACTGCGCTTCAGCATTTCCGCTTTCACCTTCAATTGCACCGAGTTTCTCTTCTAGAGTCTCTTGCACGCTTTGTCTTTGAGCATATAACTTCTCCAAATCCCATCTGGGTCTGCGCTTTCGAAATCCTATAATTTTCTTCAACCTGGTTCGGAACTTGGCAACCAGCAAGTTGTGGTCAGAGTCAATGTCTGCCCCAGGAAGCGTCTTCACATCCTTCACACTGTTTCTGAATCGATGTTTCACAAGGATGTAGTCCAGCTGATGCCTCTTCCAATCCCCAGGTGCCTTCCATGTGTAAATTCTTCTCTTTGGCTTCTTGAACCAAGTGTTTGTGACAATCAGTCCATTTCGTTCACAAAAATCAATAAGCATTTGACCCCTGTGATTTGGTCTTCCTAATTCACGTGATCCAACAACATTCTGATATAGTTCATCTCCAACAATGCTATTCCAGTCTCCCAATATGATGCTGTTTCTGTCACCTCTTCCATCTTCCTGAAGAATTTCTTCAATTGTGTCATACACTTTTCCACTTCATCATCTTCATACTCTAATGTTGGCATGTACACTTGCATAATCAGGATATCTACCGGTTCCGCCTTTAACTTCAGAGCAATAATTCTGTCATTACAAACAGTCTTCTTAACAACACTCCTCACTACACTTTTATGCACCACTATTGCCACACCTCTTTCAGCCCGTTCACCTTCGGAATAATACACTGTATAATCACCACTTCTTATTTCACCTTGTCCTTTCCACCGCACTTCGCTGACACCTAGAACAGACACCTCGTTCCTCTGCATTTCCGTTTTCAAATTCTCCAATTTGCCTGCTTGATTCAAGGTCCTTACATTCCATGTTCCAATAGCTGCAACATGTAGCCACAATCTAGCTAACATTAGTTGAATTACCATACACTGTAATTTACTTTCTATTAGAATTCATTAAATTTTAAAATTTATTTTTCTTTTCTTAAAATTTTATAAAATTCTATTTTAGTCATCCACTTGTCCAGATATTATATTTTGACCCTTTCCTTGGATATTTATATTGCAGTCGCCTGTTGTTGCTTTTATGTTTTGCCCCTTGTCTCTATGTCATTCTCTCCACCAGTGTATGATGTGCACAACATCTACTACAAGAGAGGACAAGACCATATGCTGGTGGAGAGAACGATGTACAGACAAGGGGCAAAATGTAACAGAAACAAGGGGCTTACGTACAGAAAACAACAGGCTTCTACAATATAAACATCCAAGGAAAGGAACGAAATGCACTGTCTGGACAAGAGGATGATACCCTAGTGAGGTAACAAAGTTTGAAGAAAAATGAAAATAAATTTTAAAACTTAATGAATTTTCCATGAATTTTAATAGAAAGTAAATTACAGTGTATGGTAATTCAACTAATGTTAGCTAGATTGTGACTTCAACATTAATATCATGGAATATTACAGTTACATGTGAAATGAATGAGTGATATTCAGTACAGTATAACAGTTTTGGCAAATTAAGATACCTGATGATGGCCGGTTGGGGTTGAAACATGTTGTAAATGGGAAAGTGAAAGGGAAAGAATAAAATAGTTGTATTGTTGAGGGAACTGTATTATTAATATTGTGTGTAACAGAATTATATATATATATATATACACACACACACACACACACACACACACACTTGCCCGTCTATCTATG
>NW_019735463.1:325051-335594 GCF_002891405.2 Cryptotermes secundus
CTGTGACACGGCACGCAACGCCGCTGTCGACATGCCGTCAGCCAACAGCGGTACCGATTACGTAACAGGCAAGCGCTGCGACTATATAAGGGAACTACACAGCCCCCGCAGTGAGTTGAAATGTGGCCGTCACCGAGTTCAGTTGTTGTAGTTAGTTAAAGTGTATCATTCGCCGAAGACAGTTCTCCAGTCCGCAGTGAATGAGTTAGTGTGTGTTAAGGAGTGGCGCCGTGAAATATAGCAGCCGCCGAAGACAGTGAGTGTGTGATACAGGGACACTTACATAGCTCCCGTATCGTAATTAATATGTGTAGACTACTGAGGACAGAGTGAATAGATTATTGCAAATAGGGTTATAAAGTGTGAAACCCCGCAACTGTGTTATAAATAATTGTAGCTGATACTTGTAGGTTGTTAAATAAACCAATTAACAATCCGAACGGCGTCTTCAGTGGCTAAACACGTTACAATATGTATATAGCAAAATGAAGATTTCTTATAGACCTTCAGCTGCTGAACTCATATTTCTGTTACCTTATTCTTTGCATGTTATTTGAAAAAAAAAAAACTGTACACAAGAAATGAATATTTGGGAGAACCCCTCTATCAGTCCATTTATTAGTCCTCACATTTCTGAGGAATATTATTTTTTATTAACTGGCCTACATTTGAACTTGTGCCAATTTATTTTTGGTAAGCTTTACATGAAACTCAAATGGAACTTTGTCAGTTTTCACATTAACATTTCATTAAGAGAAACTTGACAAATGACAGAAAATAGATCGTATTAAGATCTAGAAATGTTATTTGAATCATTTTTCAGTGTGATGAATAGACAATGAAATATAAGAAAAATATTTTCTCATTCTATGGAATGTGATATCTGTTGTATGATTAACTGTGCAACAGTAGATTTATAACTTATATAAACAAATATCAAATCAATGAGATATGAAAAATCACAAAGAGTATGTTAGAAAAAGTAAGTACTGCATACTAAAGTAGACCTTTTACAGAAACAGAATGGTATTTTATTATCACTGTCTTACCTGATACGGCCAAACTACCATCTCCTGTGACTTTAACGCATGTGACATAGCCAAGGTGACCAGTAAGTACATGGATATCATTGCCAGTGTTAATGTCCCATACAATTAGATTTGCATCACGAGATCCTGATACTACCAGTGACTTGTTTAGGATGGAGACAGCCACACATGTCACATGGTCAGAGTGACCGACCAACACCTGCATAAACACAGAGCCACCTTGAAATAGAACAAAGTCTTGGTAAGCTGCAGTAACCGTTTCCCCTATAAATAACCATAACTGTACCACTGTTCTCATAAAACTGACAGTTGGATACTATTACATTTGTTGTGAAAGTAACAACTGCGTGTACTAGGGAATTCAGGGACTGAAACCTGTTTTCTTCTCCTCCATTTGTGAGTCATCGCCTTTAGTATCACCATTTCAGTACTCTTACAATTAAAAGTAGTTACATGCATGTAATATATGAATATGATTAATGTCATGTAGAACACATATAACGAATAAAAACTTAATAAACATAATAAATGGAACAGAATTTTATTTAGCACTGCAGCAAATACTGCTGTGGAAATGACCTGAAATCACAAATGTTCAAAATGCCCATAAGCAGTGTCAGTGCACCACTGATAATGACAAAACAGATTAAGACATATGTGTGTTGTTGTGAAACAGTAAATCATGACTCCACTCCTCAATGTTGCTGCCTTCCTGGAATGCACAGTATTCTTTAGAGTATCCCACAACTAAAAGTACAGTGGTGTTAGAACAGAGGACTGGGTTGGAAACCCCACCAGTAAAATCTGATAATTTCTGTTCTAATTTCAAACCATAGAACCATTTCAAAATCTTCATCAATGACAATGATTTTTTTAAAGTATATTGTTATGTGTATTAGAATTGATGCATTTTGTATTTATCTCATTGTGCTGGAAAATACAAAACTAAGGCATGGAAATTTGAAATTCCTACATATTTCTGTGTTATAACCTGAGAAATAAGAACATAGCTACCATGTTAATGTTGAGAAGTGAGACATAATGCACTTTACTCCAATATGCCGCAGTAACTGGCCTGGGATGGGAAGTTAGAGAGAAACCTGAACATGAAAGGAACCTTCTTCTTCAAGGAATGCATCCTGTTGAGTGTTTATAACTGTATACGTTTTTTGGTATAAATGTCTAACACAGCAATCAATAAAAATAGCTCATTTTCACTCTATCATGTCAACTGAGCTCTTATTTGAGTCTTGGCTTACCTGTGCCAGCTTCCCTCCTGCTACCTGCCACACCTTAAGAGACATGTCTCGTGAACCTGTGATTACATGAAGTGAGTCCATTGTTAATACAAAGCATGTCACTTCTTCACTGTGAGAGACTGTATACTTCTCATCTTCACGATTCACTGACCAAATTCGCAAACTGCAACAGAATATTATTCTTTGACTCACCACCATATAATTTCATTGCATTACGTGCTGCATCCTGTGACCAGCTGACAAGTTAATATTAATGCCTTTCAAATTACTGTGATTTTATATTTCAGAGATCATAGCAAGTATGTTACCTTACCGCATTTATCATAGTGTGTGTTTCAAAAAATATATTTACACTTAAGTATCTAACATGAAATTCTAGTAGGAATACGTGGTATCAACTTTCCTTTAACCGCTATCATCTGAGAATAACAGCTTTCAAATCCTATGTACTGTAGGGCTGGTAGCTGGTTCTCAGCTTGGGGGTAATGGCATCAGTCTCAAAAAGTGTGCAACACTTGGATTTCTGGAATGTGTACATGCACCACAACAACTGTGCACTAAATACACAACTTCACTCTTCAAAGAGGTTACATATAAAAAGAAAATTTGCCCTTGTGCTTGAGCACCAAGCCTTGAAAATGGACAAATGGTATGGAAATAAAGGCCCATATTTAGAATAACAAGCTGGTCATCCATCTTGTAGCCACTCACTCTATGGCTTGCACTATCCCAGTCCTCTAACGTCTGAAGTGCCCCGATCAGGCCAGTGATGAGTATGGTTGTCATGGTCAAAGTAAACCGATTTGGCCAGTTAGGCATTTAAACTCTGCTAGTGGAAGTGCGTGCACATGCCACTAGTAGAAGCACATGCACAGTTCTAAATATTTATTTTTAAATGTAGTAATTACCAGACAGACTTGAGTAAAACCTTAATAGAGGAATTAAAATAATAAATGAGCAACAACAAAAAAGGGTATACGTATGAATTATGCCCAAACTCATCCATGAGCCAGTACTTTTATTGCAGATTCTGCAGATTAATGTGTTAAAAATATACAGTAAATTTTGATGTACATATATACCTATTTTGTTATCTGCTTGATGTATATATAGGCTGAAATGAAACTACAGTATTCGATTTCACTAGGAATGCACAGAAAACAGATCACACTCTGTATCTCAGCCACGATGCAACTTGTCTGTTCATGACCAAAGAAAAGGCAGTAATCTCTTGCAGCTACAATGGAAGGTCTTAACACTGAAGAAGGGACCCCTCTAGCTTTTTCTTGAATAGCCATGCTTTCATTCTTCTGTCCTTTAGTCAAAAGATTCGAAAATCCGAAGAGTGTAAGCAGTGCTAGCAGAAGGCCAAATGATTTTATTGCTTCCATCTGTTTTATGACATCAGGGACTGCTAAAATATGTCAAGTGTTACAGGCAGGACTGATTTTATAATGCAGAACAACTCTGTGAGGAACTGGGAAACCATTTTTGCAGTACATACCAAATTAAAAGAAAAAAATTAAAAATAGGGTATAACGCTTTGTATAAAAATTTTCAAATCTTCCGTTGTAATGTGTGATACTATGTTCTTTGCTGATACAAAGTTAATTCCATCCATTTATCATAAAATTTGTGTTAGATACAGCATTTTTAAACACAATGCTTAAAATTGTTTAAGCACCCTAACAGGAACGAACATTTAAATGCAGAGCAGCAGCGGGCATTTAAACGTGCACCAGTAGCGGGCATTTACATAAACTCAGGACAGCTCAAGCTTAACACCATTTCAAAAGTCTGGCGCTTAAAGGTTAAAACCCGGGACAGAGTAATTAACAAAAATTAATTACACAGCTATTTTTGTGTACAATTGTGCATTAACAATGAGCCCCTTGCCTGAAAACGTGTGTTCTCTCTTAGAGAAAATTTTTGCATCAGAGAATAAAGCTAATGTGGTGGAACTGGGTTTTCTTGCGGATCATCAATCCAAATGTAATATCAGTCATCTCGTACCTACCTGTTATCACCACTACCACAGACTGCATACTTCATGTTGTTGGTTATTGCAAGACACATTCCTGGACCAATACAAGAGTGCAACAATGTAGCATTGTCTGCTAACCATACTGCCAGCACTCCCTGTCGGTCACTGGACACAACACGACGACTGTCTAACATGACAGCCACAGCTGTCACTGTGGCTTGATGACCCTGTACGTTTCATAAAAATGCAATTTGAAAGAGGAAATATCACAGGTTAAAATATGACAAAACATGCAGGCTTACCTTCAAGTTTAGTCCTAAAATAGGTGATATCTCTCCTTTTCTTGTTATTAGGCAACAAACCTGGGTCTACATTATTGGACGGAAATGTTATTGTGACTTCGAGGATATGTTGTGTTGTAATTGTTCTCACTGACTGTTTATAAAGCCAATCAATGCCAATATCAACTCTTACAACAATGACAATGACAACAATAATAATGCAGCCACTAAACAAAATAAGGGATGTCAGGCAGAATTTATAAACCAGCTTTCCTATGGCACAGGTTTCTGTTTCTACTGATTTTGTGTTCTTAATATTATATTTAATTAAGTAATGTTAGTTTATAATCCAGCAACAAGAAGTAATTTGTCTTATAGGTTAGTATGATGGGCTTATTTGTAGCCATAAAATCAAATTTTCACTTTGACTACATTTTGTTTCTTACTTGAAGTTATCACTATTTTATAGAACATCGTCATTGCTGTCATCGTCGTTGTTGTCATCATCATCATCATCATCATCATCATCATCATCATTATCATAATTGTAGTCCTCATTGTTATCATAGTCATTTCATTTCATTTTGGGGAAAAGCATTTTACTTAAGCAGATCTTATCTTCATTAATTTTGTCAACTATATCCTCAGAGATTCATGTAGTTGAATTAGTTTTCCATGTATACAATTGTCAACATCAAGCAGTATTTTTGCATATTTTGGAGGCATGTGTCGCATGCCTGTCTCCAGTAATTCATTAGTCATCACTGTCCAACTGAAAGCTAAAGAAAATTTCTCATGGTCAACATGTTGTTCAATATTTTCAAAATAAATAAACAGATAGCTAAATGAATGGACGAACAAAGAAGCAAATGTGTTAGCAAATGTTGCATGTTTTTCAAAGATCATTTCAAGACCTTATATCAAGTGGTGGTAGTGTCACACTTATCTTACAAGTTCATGTGTTCGCCATTTTTTTTATTAAGCTCACAAACCTAGTTCAAAATGACAGGAATCCACATTCGTATTAATGGTATGAGACATATGTACGTAGGTCGTACCGAAAGTCATTAGCAACATTTTTTTGCATGCAACCTGGGAACAGCAGATGAGAGTATGGTGGTAGGTGGAACCAGCTGTTGTGTTAACTTTGAGTGTCTTGTGACGTCAATAGCTTGCATCACATGACCAGTATCACTCCTAACAAAATGGCCAACAACCATATGTCATTTCGCCTGTGTGCTGTCATCGAATTTCTTGTGAAAGAGGAAATCCCTGCTGCAGAAATTCACCAGAGACTTCAGCGTGCTTATGGAAGTGTGTGCATGGGTGCAAGCAGTGTTCAAAGATGGGTGAAACATTTTAAAGATGGGAACACCAGCATTGAAGATGAGCCTCGGAGTGGTCGTCCTAGAACAGCCTCAACTGAACGCAGCAAGGAAAGAGTGGATGAGATCATTTAAGATGACAGGTGTGTGACTGTGGACACAATAGGCCGAAAACTTGGAATAGGGCACAGTGCAGTACAGGAGATGATTGAAAGCTTGGACTATAGGAAAGTTTGTCCTCGTTGGGTCCTGCAGTTATTGACCAAAGACCACAAAGGTCAGCGAAATGCCATCACCTCAGAACTGCTGCAGAGATATTGACACGAAGGCGATGATTTTTTGCTCTGTATTGTGACAGGTGATGAAAGCTGGTTTCACCATTTCGAGCCTGAAACGAAACGGCAGAGTATGGAATGACACCATTTGCATTCTCCATCAAAAAAGAAGGCAAAGACAGTGCCATCAGCTGTGAAGGTGATGGGCACAGTCTTCTGGGATGCAGAGGGGTTTATTCTGGCTGAATTCCTGGAACATGGGCAAACCATCAATGCTGCTTGTTATGTCCAGACACTGCACAAGTTCCGTCGTGCATGGCGCAATAAACGTCCGGGATGAAACATCATCATCCTGCATAACAACGCTCACCCCCGCACCGCTCGCCAACCACTGGAAGCAATTGCGAAGATGGGGTGGGAAGTTCTTCCACACCCCTTCTATGGACCTGATCTGGCACCCTCCGACTACCATCTTTTTGGATTTGCGAAGGATCAGCTGCGTGGACAACGTTTTGAGACAAGGGAGGCAATTCAGAAAGCAGCATGTTAGTGTCTTCGGATGGCTGGAACGAAATTTTACAGAAGGGGAATTTTCAAACTCCCAGAACGCTGGGAGAAATGTGTACAAAGAAGTGGTGATTATGTGGAAAAATAAAGAAAGGTCTGTAGATTGAGGTGGTGTATTTGGTTTGTCCATAATAAAGCATGTTACTTTACAAAAAATTTTTGCTCATGACTTTCAGTACGACCCTCGTATAACTTGCAAGAATGTAAACAATAGAATTTTGAAGAAGGCAGCTTACTGTTTTGGAACCCCGAATATATTTTTTTTTTGGCTTACTTTGAATACTGAAACCACGAGACCCAAAGTTAGGCCCCATACTCTGGCAGTCTTGTCTTCAGATCCTGAGACTGCAAAGAGTCCATTTGAAGAGAATGCCACGCATGTAATGGAAGCAACGTGTCCTTCTAATGTTGAGTGTAATTCATGAGTGTTGAGCTGCCAAATGTTTACCAGACTGTCCACTGATCCTGTAACAGTAGACCAGACCCATTATCATGGAGCTAGTATTTTCAGTAGAATTCAAATCAGAGAGCTCCTGACTACAAGAGAAAAGCACTGATCAATGCACCATGATGCTGAGAAAAGTACACATTTTCTTTAGAGATTCCATTAGAGGAGGGAAATTTTACTCATAAAAATGACAAATTAACAATGATGACGGTGATGATGATGATGATGATGATGACGATGACGATGACAATAACAAGCCGTGTTTGTTCTGTGATGACATCAATTAAAGATTACACTTAGGCTTGTAAAAAACAAAATGTTACATTGAAACAACTTCAGAATTTAATTCAGCTGTATGGCATATAATGCTCCTAGCATTTGAATATAAAAAATACAGAACTTGTATAATATTATAAAACAACACTGGACATCAAAGCACCAGTTTCTGGCTGACAGTCATCATCTTTACAGCGTGTCCATTACTACATGGAGATCAATGGTCAGATTCATGCCCCTAGTACTAATTTAATGTAACACCAACGGGCCTCAGGGCCAGTTCAGCAAAGAGAAAAATCCTAACCCTTGTGGGAACTGAACACTAAATATCTGATCCATAACCAGTCAACATATATTACAACCATTTACTCCTTATACAACATGGATGTAGGCTCAAAATTATTAAATGTGCTTAAACTTTAAATCACAATTTGGAAGTTCTACAATCAAAACGTTTAATCTGATCTGGAACAGTTACCAGATTTTCTGAGAAGTAGTGGATCTAGAACGGGGTCCACTCAGCCTTGTGAGGATAATTGAGGAGCTATTTCAAGGAAACAGGGGCTATGGTCTAGAAACCCGAGATTAAGGGCCGTGGGGATCCATTACGCTGACCACGTGACATCCTCTATAAGCAAAAGTTGGCACTAACTTTGCCGACAAGTGGCAGTCGCACGGTCAGTATAGTTCGCTTGTGGACTACAGGCCACGGAGTTTGTTTGGTTTTTGCTTTGATATGGCTAACAAGGTGCGTATTTGACTTTTATTTCAAGGAACCTGAGAGCTATACCAGCGGTAGCGTAGCTACTGGCAGGGCCTCCCTTGCTGGACAGGTCAAAGGGTAGGCATCAGACGAAGAGAGACACCAAAAACTGATGTCGGAAGCAGCGTCATCAGCAGCGACTTGAAGCACAGAGCAAATGATGCTCGAGATGGTTCAAGTTCGTATAGCAACAGGCGTGACCAGAGTGGTTTGAACGGCTGTTGTACTGCGATGTGGAAAGCAAATGGAAAAACTACCACATTATCACTTTTCCTGGATAGTCTCTTTCCAAAAACAGAAGATCGCATTAAGTGGAGAAACTGTTTTGGAAGAGACTGTGGACCTGTCGTCTGACAGATTACTGATGATGATGATGATCAAGAACGAACCTGTAACTGCCATTAGGCCATCCCGAGATATATCCAAGCATGTAATAGGTGCTGTGTGACTCTGCTGAGACTGCTGTGATGTCTTTCGACTGCTGCTCACAGGACTAATGCTGCCGCTTGTTGGTCCTATTGCATCCTCACGATGGAAACTCCAGAATGTGATGCGATTTCCACCTGAAATATATCCACATCACATACTTCAGGTAAATTAAAATTCACTTTACTTAATGTGCTTATAATTTAGTACACTGATATAAAATTTGTGATAATTTACTCTTTCTTCACACTGCTAGTTGGGCATATTCCATATAGTTATTAGAGAGAAAAGCCAAACATTTTCATCAGGCTATTCTCCAGACTTGGCAGGAAGACTACAAATGTTCCCATTGTGAAACGTTTCCACTTGATGAGAACAGTGGTCTTGCAGTTCTAGGCATACATTGCATCCAGTGTGAATGTGGCAACAGGTTCCATGCCTTTGAGATGAGACACAATGAGTATGTACATGACACAATGTTTCTTCCAGTAGGACACGTCAGCCCTACCTGAATACAGCAGTGAATGTGTCCACCAAATAATTTGCAAGGAAATATAAGTACTATTCACGGTTAGGGGTACATGGATGACTTGGTGAAAGAGGTGACTGGCATCCAGTTACAACATAGTAAAAAAAAAAATTCTTTTTTTAAATTCACTTAGTGGGGGTGGAGTCCAACTGGGTCTACTCGGCACTGTGGCCACTGATTGGCCTACTGTACCTGCCCTGGGTGATTATTGATGATGATGGAGAATTTGGTGGAATGAAGATTGGTAGGGGTAACCGAAGTACTCAGAGAAAACCCGCCCCAGCACCACTTTTTCCACCACAAATCCCACTTGACCAGACCCAGAATCGAACCCGGGCCACCATGGTGGGAAGCCAGCTACTAACCACTTGAGCTATGGTGTGGCCTACAACATAGTAACTTCAAGAAAGTTGGGGCTTCTAAGTCAATCATGGGTTCCAGCTATTTCCCATTTCAATGGTTTATATTCATTCCATCCTCCAAGTTAAGCAATATTTAGGTCATTCACTGTCTTATTCACACTAAGCAACATTCAGTAAAATTATATGTTGGATGGCGATTGCTTGTTTCTGCCAATTTTCTCTCTTTGACTTGTTCCTGGTCAATGAAGACTATCCCCCATTAGGCCTAAGTATGTAGATCCATCCATTTCTGTCACTCAACTTGTCAGTCTTTGGTGATTGAAAGTGGCAACCTCAAGAACCTATTTTTTTGTTCCATATCAATGTAGCTGATTGTCTAACTAGACATCACTACATTAGAAAGATAGTGACAATCTAAACAGCCCATTTTACGTTTTGATTGCTTGATATATTTAATACGCATTATAGAAATTTACAACTGACCCATCCAAGGAGTCCTGCTATCTACCTATGTGATTCAGATTTCAGAATTGATTCATTCTGAATGGGAACAGGCCAGACAGCCTTCTCATCTCTTGGATTGGGAAACCAAATTTCACATGTATGAACCAATTAAGTAACTACATCTGTAGAATAGCATCTCTCTTGAGATACTAATAATTGCTTGATACTCTAGCAATTCCTGGCTTTTTATGGAAACCAGAGGTTTGTTCTGTGTTCCAAAGAGTCTGTCATGGGCCAAATCCTAAACACATCTATATACTATAACACATAGGATTATAGTTCATATATTTCAACATTTATGTTCTTGTAGAGGCAGTGGGAACATAAAGGAGAAAGAACTGAATTATAATGTGCATTTTCAGAATTAATGTGCCCTTAGTTTCATCATGTGTCATTCAGTTACTGTTGTTACTAGGTAATTAACCTTTAAACGCCGGACTTCTGAAATAATGGTAAGCTTGAGCTGGCCGGAGTTTATTTAAATGCCCGCTGCTG
>NW_019735463.1:336076-389629 GCF_002891405.2 Cryptotermes secundus
TAACACATTAATCTGCAGCATCTGCAATAAAAATACTGGCTCGTGGATGAGTTTGGGCATAACTCATACGTATACTCTTTTTGTTGTTGTTCACCTAGGTATCATTTTAATTTTTCTATTAGGGCTTTACTCATGTCTGTCTGGTAATTACTACATTTAAAAATAAATATTTAAGACTGTGCATTCGTTTCTACTAGCGGTGTGTGCGCGCGCTTCCCCTAGCGGAGTTTAAATGCCTGAGTGGCCAAAACTGGGTACTTTGGCCATGATGACCTTACTCACCACTGGCACAAACGGGGCACTATGGCACTTAAAGGTTAAACAGAGTGTTATATTAACTATTCAATTTATGTACTAACCAGCGGTAAGCAGAAAGTCATCTTTGTCAGTCACTTTAACCCCTGTGACATCAGTGGCATGACTTGTCAGTGTTCGACTCAGTCTCCCACTGTGCATGTCAAAAATGTATATCTTGCCATCAGCTCCACCAACCACAGCTCTGCAGCTGTCTTGAGCAAGACACAAAGACCTAATCTGTAATGGAAATCAGCAAGCAAATTACAAATATACTGAAGATAGAAATTATCCTTTGTTAATTAACTCCATGATACAAGGTTGGCCAAGGAAAATACATAGTTATTTAGTATGTCAAGAAATTCAACACTTTTATAGAAACACAAAGTAGACTACTGTGTTCCCACAGTGGACAATACAACTTCATCCTGATGTTGTTATGTCCATTCCAAATCTTCACACCTTAATAAATATAAACTTGCAGCATTCTACATGTCCTTCCTCTCTTATTCTTCGTTCTTAAATCAACTTAACTACCGTCTGATCCAGCTAGTTTTAGGTTATTTTGAAGTACGTACTTCACATTTCTTCAAGCGAGTTTAAACCTCATTAAAATTGACTGATGTCCTATTTTTTCCATGTTCTTGCCAGATAATCACTATCCCACATCGTTATTTCAGGCTTCATCATTTCACAAATATAACCTTCAAATATTTTCAATGTGTACACATTCCCTTCACATTCACTGTTCTCCACCCCACAAATCTATATATTATTCTTCTTTGAGCATTTTCTAAAAATCATATTCTGTGGTCATAAACTTCTTGCCTTGACTCCCTCTTCTTTATTTCTTGATGAATTTGCTTACAATCATTTACAACTTTGACAAATGCTTGTTTCAACTGATTAAGTTTAACTCCAAAAATTGTCACCTTCTGCCCACTGCCCATTTCCATCATTTCTTTTCCATGCTGCCCTAAAAGCCATTTAAGGTACTTGCTTTCCATCAAATGATGACTCATGGCTACATGTCAGCAGTGTTTGCTGTGTCTACCTTATGGCGTGGATTCACCTCCTCCAACAGCAAATAGCAATTCAATAACCAACCCCCCTACTAAAAACAGAATTTTGCTCTTGTTTCTTCTATCCGTTCTGCAGCCACTTTGTTCTTTCATTGATATCATACTGTAAATGTGACATTACTGGTTTACTAAAACTCAGCACTGACACTCATTGCTGTGCACCCAAGACTGTTACTAAATGCTTTGTACAACACATCTGTTCTGTCACATCTGCCACAGTTCAGGGTTGATTTTGCAAGAAACTGTTGGGGTTACAAAGGAGAACAGGGAATGGAAAGACAGAAATAGAATTAAGAAGGGATAATATGAGGTGGAAAGCAGTATGGCAGGTAACAAAACATTGACAACAGGTATAAGCAGCACCATCTTTTGCATTAATTTGATGAATGGTGATAATGGATCATATAATATAGAGTTATCCAATTTTGTTGATTTTGAAAATACTTAAAGGTGTTATTTTTATACCGGCGTAATAGAACCTCTTCCAGGCCCAACGAAATACATTTAACTTCTCAGTTGAGCCCTCAATGAAACATCTTCCCACTTCTGCTCTAAATTCAAATCAAATGTTGCATGCATGCAGCCTTACCTCTGCTTTGTGCCCCCGCAGGCTGTGAATTTCTGTTCCTGTAGCCAGTGAACGCAGGTAAAGTTGATTGTCTTCGCAGGCTGCCAACAGGAACACAGAATCACTGGATACATCGAGCATGGTGACTGGAAACGGCAAGCTGATTGTGTTTAGTAAATTGAAGTTTTCCAATGACCACAAGCAGATTGTTGAGTCAGATGATCCTGAAAGTAGCAAGAAGAAACATCCATCTTCTCGATATTTGTGTGGTTAGTTAGTACCGTGAACATAAGAACATCAGGAATTATTTGGAACCAATATGAAATTAAGAAATCCTTAGAGAGCAACAACTCACTCATGGAGCTGAGCCCTTCTTGAGAAGCGGCCAAATGTGCAGCTACTCAAGAACTTCTCAGAATCTTATGGAACCCAAGTTTTTTTTTAAATTTTTCTTATTGCTAGTGGGGTGGGACTAACTCCCTTGTACTGTGGCCACTTCTGGTTTATTGTACCAGCACCAGATGATAGGTGAGGGTGATTGTGTAGCAGTTGGCGGAATGAAGATTGGCAGGGGAAACCGAAGTACTTGGAGAAAACCTGCTCCATCGCCACTTCACAAATCCCACTTGACCAGGCCCGGGATCGAACCCAGGCCGCCGCAGTGGGAAGCCAGTGGCTAACGGCTTGAGCTATGGTGCAGCCCCAACCCAAAGGTTCCTTCCTACCTGGTGTTCTATTTCCTTCTCGCTTTCCCACCAATATTCTAAATGCCTTCCTTCTCCTCCATTCGTGCTACATGCCCTGCACATGGAGAGCAACAATCTATGTATAAATAACAGGCAGTTTCTATCATGCTCAGGGAAAACCAAATGTCAAACTTTATCACTGTTGTTAGGATGCTGGAAATATTTAACATTAGTTCTCTTGGTGCTAGGATAAATGAAAAATCATGAACAATCGCCTCCCATTGCTAGGGGAATATGGGGAGAGGAACATGGAGTTTTGTGGGAAGGGAGCAGAAAATTCTCATGAGGAACAAGACGAGAAAATTAAGATTCATTTTATTAAAGACTTTTTTATTCAAAAGATAATATATTTTCTTTAAAAATAATTTTAATTTTTTGGCACTGATATTTTGGTATATTTCCTTTTTTATTGAATTTTCATATTTCCCAAAAAATTTGAGAGAGGGGGAACAAATGCTGACCTTGACCCCCTGCCGTTGTCCATAGATAGGAAAAATGATTGTATAGAAAATTAGGTAGCATAGTCGGTATAGTGACTGGCTATGGGCTGGATGACTGTGGGGTTAGAGTTCGAGTCCTGGTAGGGTTCAAGAATTTTCTCTTCTCAATGTCGTCCAGACCGGCTCTGGTGTCCACCCAACCTCCTATCCAATGGGTACTGCGGGCTCTTTCCTGGGGGGGAAAAACGGCTGGGGCATGAAGCTGACCACTCACCTTCAGCTAGTGTTGAGGTCAAGAAAATGTGGATCTATACATCTACTCCCCCATATGACTTTTTGGCGTATTGCTTAATTCGTTGAGCACAGGGACAATTTTAACTTCACCTTATGGAAAATAAATTGGATATGACACAAATGTGATGAAAGGAAGGAGATAAAACTATTAAGGGGAAAACAAAAATTAAGAAAGAGGATGTGGGAACTGGTTTAAAATAAGGGAGAGGTAGAAAGGAAATGAGATAATAATAATAATAATAGAGTGGACATAAAAAAAAAGGATGGGAAAGGAATATAGGAAATATAATGAATGAGGTTAAGGAATGAAAGGGATAAAGGAAATTAAAAAGAGGATGAACAAGCAAGCAGTATGGTCCTCTGAAATGCTGGTCAACTTCTACCACACTGAACTGTGTTACATCCCAGAAGAGAGTATCACTGTGAGACTCTCAAACCCAGCAATTGTCCTAAATAGCCTTACAACTCATCCAGTCTCAAAGTCAATGATACTAGGGCAGTTTTCTCACCACTGAAGATGATCAAAACAAGAAAGATTGATTCTTGTGCTATTTAATAATGCTACATTAACTACAGATGTTATATGTCATTGACTGAAACCAGAAGGTAATTACAAATGCTGAGATAGTATGAATTTGGAAGGGGGCAGTTATGGCCTGTGCAGTCTACTCTCAAGTGCATGGAGAATTGGAGAAAAGATATGAACACCTAAGCTTCACTAGCTGGTAACCGGTTAATATGTATGTAAGATCTATGTTAATAGTATCCTTCAATCCAAAAAAAAATTTGTGACATGACGCTTGAAAGTCAGAATGGTTCATTGCTAGGCAACGGCTCGGTGAACAGGTTACCGCAGAAATGAACCTGCATGCAAGAATAGAAGAGCCCGTTTCTAACCAACAGATGGGTTAACACACAACAGATGTCTTGTTGGAAACGGTGGTTTCTATTCGGTCCGTACAAAGTGATTATGTTGAAAGTCAATAAAACCAATCATCCAATCCAAAACCCATGAATAAGTAATGCAATGTATCTAAGAATTCCATAGTCATAAAAGTCTGTGAACGTGTTTGCCTAGGAGGATCACCTGAGCAAGCACTGAAAGGGCAAAGCTACTCTAAGTAAAATGCATTATTGCAGTCTAACTGTTGTGTTTTAAGAAAGTTAATGGTGATAGTAATTTATTGAAATGTTTGCATATTACATTAACTTTCTGCCCACAAGAAACCCTAGTTAATGCAGCAGTAGGATCTCATTACATACAATAATTTTATATCTTTGTTAACTATAAGTCAACTATATTCCTCTAAATGTACATACTTTCCCCTTATTTACTATCATTTTTTAAACAACTCTTTCCCATTTGTCCTACACTTTGAAGAATTTTCCTCAGTATTCATAAGCAAAATACCATCAACAGAGCTAATAGTTCTTGGTAAACAATTTCTTCATGAAGATTTGACCATTGCTTGCATTTCAAATTTATTTTCCAATACTTTTCCATGCTGCTTCCTAAGCAGATATGTTTTCCACTTACCTTCTCCTCATAGATGGGCCATCATACTTTTTAGGATGTATCCTCTATACCCTTTTAACTTTCATATTGGTAACCGCCACAGTGCCCATCCACTTCTTTCCTCGATACTACAACAATTGACATCTATGCTACTCTCTGTAAAATTCACTTTTTATCAGCCAAGAAGGACTATTCTAAAATCCTCAGAGCCATATTTTTTTCTCAGCATCATTATATCTCATTTTCATTCTTCTGTGTAACCTACTCTCCCATTTCTCTGATCCACCCAAACCTGCCTTCCCAAATTCATTTTTAATTCTGTTTATTCAGTTATCCTCTTTTACCTAGTTGGTCTGGAATTGCAACTATTTACTTGAGAAACAATTTGAACTTGGAAATATATCTTTCAAGTTCTTTAACAATTACAATAAAACTTCATGAAATACACTGTTCATAACTTGCTATAGCCTGGAATGTGTATCTAATTTACATCACACTGCATATATCTAGATGACAGACAAATGTATTGCATAAATAATATTAAGCTTTAAAATGGTACAGATGTATAAATTTAGAGCTTATGTTTCCAATTCTGCAACAGAGATTGCAACTTCAGTTGACAGCAGAACCAAATTAAGTTATCAGGTAGCAGATAAATCTGGAATTTTACAACTGGCATAGCTAATGATTTGGAATCAATGACAGCCAATCTGCATGAATGTTACTAGAGGTCCACATTAAAAATAGTTGTTGTTCCAAACACAAGCTCAACAATGTTTCATACCTGCTGAATTTGATCTGATAAGTAGTATTGTGCTTGCTAATGTAACCATTCAGGGATATATTTTATCCAGTGTGAAATTTCCATGAAAAAAATACAAAATTCGTAACTAAATTAAAATAAAAATAGTATACCAGTACTTCCAATCTTTCTCCACTTCTGTACTGGCTCCTAATTTTTGAAGGAGATTTCTAGAAATATAGGTCTGTTGAGGTGTGGTAAAATGTCTTCTCTGAGAAAATAGCTAAATCTATGGAGTAGACATAAATAATATTTCAACAGCTAAGACCATTTCAAAACAAAAGTTCTCATTTTTTTATCAGTCTAATACAGTGAAGTACATTTCCTGAGAAATTATCTCTTGTTAGCTCCCTCTAGGCATCATAACTGCAGCACACCTTATTCTGTCTTCCAGTTATCCCTGCATTGTCCTAAGTGAAGTTATGTTTAAGAACACAATAAAAAGTGTATAAGGTGAACATTATTCTCTATGGCTACATATATGATTACACGAGTAAAAGTGTAGGAAAAGCCAGGAAGAATAAAAAGTAAAATAGCTCTACAGAGTTTGAAAGTCCAAAAGTTTTGAAGAAAGAGAAAGACAGGAGAACCAAGATGGCCGCCGGACCCGAGACGAGTACATCCCCCGCAGTGTTGACCTTCACTGACACGACAGGACCCCTGTGATGGTCTATTTTCATCACAACATCTCCGGTCAATAGTGAGGTTATGATGATTCGTGAATCCTCTCCACCACTCACAATGACAGAATTGTTCAGTGCAGGGGTCAGGCTGAGGACAGGAGCTATGTGTTCACTGAAACACATGACAAGTTCATAGAGAAGACATGTGATAAAGATACCTGCAGCACAAGCACATGAAGTTCCAGAGAGTTAGGGCAGGTGCAGGCTCTCAAAGGCATTCTGTCTGGCATGCAGCAATATTTACACCAACCATGAAGCCCTTTATCAATTTATTACTGTCTCATTCATATTATTTCATTATCATGGTATATTATGCGTCAATAGAAAGCTTGAGATCCTGACAGAAATGTAAGATTCTGGATCTCCATTACATGTATATGTAAGCATTGTCCAAATGAAAAGCATTTGGGAATTACTCTGAAGAAAGGGGTGAAGGGTGAGGAGTCCCCATGACTGCTGAGGTAGACATCTCTTTGATGCACTACTTGATGGATCCCCTCCACAAAGAATTCTCTAGCTAAACATCTAAATGGGTTACATATGAACAACCCCTATACTGTTTACATTTACTATATATATGAATGAGAGTACAAAAGTGAAGTGCAGATTACTTCAGATTTGGGCTAATGTGTTTTAATACCTTCAGAGCACCAATTACAGGATAGGATAACAAGTTCACTTGTCAATTATATGTCTTCTAACATGTCCATTAAGTATGTTCAGACAGTGAGAATAACTGACAGCCATTTAACAATTTTTTAAATGCAAAACATTTTCCATGTGGTTCTCTATCCTGAAGTTACTGTGTAATAACCCCATTTGGCTGTCAAGAAAAAGTAAATAACCATTCCACAGTTAGAGTAAACATACGAAAAAGAAATTCAAGAGCTATATCAGGTCAATCATCCAACATCACAGTAATGTCTGCAAGGGTGAACCCTGTTGTATTTTATTTTAACATATGTTACAGGTATGAGTGTGATTATAGACAAGGTTTTGACTGGAGATTGGATTTATTGACCATTTTAACACACAATTCGTGAATACACTTAATTGCAGTGCCATTGCTGATCTCAATGCTTTACAAATTACTACACCACATGCTAAGTCTTTTCAGCCTGCTGTGTCTTCACCAGTTGTTCTCTGGTAATGGCTTCTAACGATGGACATTCTTCAGCTTCCGTGCTCACTTTATCACCTGCAGGCTCTCAATTGCACAGACTACGACTTATCTTCACAGACTCCCTTACAACTAACTTCTAAACTTGTCTTGGTTATAGTAACTCGGCATGGACTGCGTAGAAAACACCATGTCCATCAGCTCCTATTGCTGCACGTAAACTTGCTGTTGTGGGGAATCTGTTTGTTTCATGATTCCTACCTAGAAATTGGTTTATATGCTACAATCTTATATTTAACCAAATATAAGATAATGTTCTTCACAAAACTTAAATTACTTTTTCGCTTTTGCATTTATTGGTGAGTTAAGTTTTCCTCCTGGTCACTGTCTAATACAGTTCTGAAGTAAAATTCATAAAATTCTATTCTTGTACACTACACATATTTGACTCTGCCTGTAACGTTGAAAACTTTTTTTTGTGATGAGCCAAAACAATATCCTACTTTTGATTTATAATTCTGTTAAGAAAAATTCATCACTACTAATTTAAAATTTGGAGCATATCTACAATACACCACTTTAGAAAATTATGTAATTATGGAACCCTTCTACTCCATGTAACTGTTTATGATTTAGAAAGTTCAACAAAACTATACCCTCTAACAGCATACCAGTTTCAAGTAGCCTTTGCCCATTTGCTGTTGTTGCATGGGAAGCATTTATCTGTAATGCTATTCTGTCCAGAGCTCACTTTCTTGTTGCTTTCATTTGGCAATTACATTATGGTATAATCTGAGTATAAACAAAAAAAGTATGGTTTGCCATACTATGGATGGCAACATTATAACACTAAGGCGTTACTACACCTCATGGCCAACATATGCACTAACTGAATATTGCAGTCAGTGAACCCAGGAACTTATGGGTAACACATGGATGTGAGAACCAGACTGCACCTCTGTTAGAAAATATACCAACAATACTTAGGCATGTGAATTCACTATGCACTTATGTAGTTTACTTCACTGTGTATTTACAACTCCTGTAATTTTTAGGAAGAATTAAATATTTTTTTTGGTACATATTTTTCATATTTATACATCATCTCAACATAATCTGGCTTTTGCTTTAACACTTCTCAGTCTCAAAAATTTCAATACAGACATCTACATCATGAACATACTATGGACATTGCATTTGGATGCCCATGTTTTAAACATAACATAGGAAAGGTACATTTTAATAGACTACAAAGATTATCAGAACACATTCTTTGGTTCTGATTCTTATTACTAACTGCAGATTCAAATCAATTTATTTGTTTCTCCAAATTTGAACATTAGGTGCTGAACTTGCACAGCAGAAATTATCATTGAAGATTTGTAACATACAAATTTACTGATTAACTGAGTTTAGTAACTTTTAATTTTTATGATTTCAATTAAAATATGAACAATATGGACATGGACCCAGTAAAAAAGTGTATTATTTAAAAACTAATTAAAACTAAAGAGTTATATTACTGTGGTCATATTTCATTACCTAATATACACCATACTCAAAAGTGTTTCAAATATAAGCAGCAGATCATAAAGGAATTTATACATTTATAGGTTTTCATAGTACTCTTCAATCTATCCAGGGAGGTTCCTGGACAGTATTTTTAATTAGGCCATAATTACCTTCTTTCAAATCCAAATTACTACCATCTTCATCCACTGCTTAAATTATACCTCTGAAATAGTGTCATTAAATAACTTATGAATGATTAATTAATTTTTACTGTACATACAATACTAGAAACTCTTACTTACTATATTCTGAGTTTAAGATTGAGCGATTTGAGATCCCAGACAATTATTGAAATATCATCTGAGCCAGTAAGAAGGTACTGTGACTGCTTTGTAATTGCTAAGCAGAGAACTGGTCCACTATGACCTGAAACACAGCGAATAAGGATGAATTTTTTAATGTAAAGGTTATAATTTTGGGATCTGATATAAATGTGGCTTTTAACTTCAATATTTTTAAATTTTAAAGTTAGAGTGTCATGCGATAGTATATATTAATGCTATCTGGCTCTCTCATAGAGTTCTGATCACACAAAACACTGTTGTGCACAATGCAGAATTATCCTTCATTTCTTGTGTGATTTCAGGGCTCTTTTCTCATGGTACACAATGACACACTACACTTGCATCTTTTCATATTCAAAGCACAATAACACACATTAGAAAAAGAGTGAAATAAGTTTACAGTTTTTCACGTTTCTAATTTGCATTGACTTCGACTGCAAAGGAGATACATTTTTGAATAATTGAAAAAGAAAAGCAATGCCTCCTCCTTAGTCAAATCTAAACATATTGAAATAGAGGTGATTTAAAATAACAAATATGTATTAAATTTTGATGAGACTATTAGACATTTGAGATTGGAGCAGGACAGCTAATGAAAAATTAAAGTGATGTACCTTTGAATGTGTGAGTGAGAGAATTTGACATAACATGCCACAGCTGTGGATCTCCTGTTTGAGGGACCACCACTACATGTTGTCCAGATGGAGTTGGCTCAATGAGCTTCACTCCAGCTGGGCAATGTAGACCTGTAACATACAATAAATTGTGTACATCAGAAAAAGTTTTATTGTTCTAGTTAAGTTCTAAAGAAGCAGCCTCCGTAGGCTAGGGGTAACGTTCCCACCTCATGACTCAAGGTACGTGGGTTCAAACCCGGCAGAGGTCATGGAATTTTAAGGGCAGAAAACTTCAGGGAACAAGTCCTCTGGGAGGGACTTTAAGCCGTGGGTCCCGTGTCATAGATTTACAGCACATAAAAGATCCTCATGTCTCTAGGAGAACTCTGAGCAAAATTAGGCAACACATTTCCCACCCAAGTAGTTTCCAATGCCTTTGGTAGGTGGGGGAAATATCAGGTACCCGGGGCCGACCTCATTGGCTGAACAGGGCTGATAGCACGCACCAGTACTGGTAGGGTATGGCGACAGTAGAAATTAAAGGGGGACGCACAATGGACCAATAACTGGTCTAAGTGCATGGGGAAGCCCACCCCTTCTAATAATAATAATAATAATAATAATAATAATAAGTTCTAAAGAACTACTTTATTTTAGATATTTACTGCATATGGTTCAGCATAATGATGCAAGAAGTTCTAGACAGCACTTCAAATATTTATTTGTACTCTCCTTTCAATGCATCCATTTCTACAAGGAGTACAGCAGGAATTACAGAAATTAGTGATCTGTTTTAATGTACAGTTTCTACTAGCACAGATCCATAATCTCTGAAATTTTTATGACATAATCTGGAAGTTTCACACTTTTGCCTAGTTTATAATTTTCAACATGCAAAAGAAAGTTTCATACAAAATGTTGCATATGTTTGTGATATATCTCCATATCAAAGTTCAAATAATTTATTTTTGCTGTCATACTGGAATTCAAATATACGTTTCATGCAGCCATTATGTTGCTGATTTACAGCCTTAAAAAATATATATATATATTTTTTTTAACAGAAACTGAAGTTGTATTACCATGAACATAGCAGGTCCCTGTATTAGGGGCACTTAACTTAGAAGTGTGTGATCTCCACAGTAGTATCACTGATGATGTGGAATTAAAAAGTAAAATGGTTGGGTACTCTTTAGTGGCATATTGTTTACAACAAGTTTAATGAAAGAACCAGTTTGTTCAGAAGCTATTACAGGAGAACAGCAATCTAAACATGAGTACAGTAATACCCATAAGAATATTTTTCTTATAAAACTAGGAAATTAGGATAAAACTGCAGTATATCAGTCTTCCAATTCCATTTTCTTTGTATGGGAGGAAGGAATGAGTATACTTCACCCCTTCAGATGCTGAGCTCTGCTTCCTGGAATAAACAATGTTAAGAAATACTTGGATGCTAGACACAAAATGGCTTAATAGCACTCCAAGAGTTAGCAACACAATTCCGTTTGAAATACAAGATCGGAAGGATCCTGTGGAACCACAACAACCAATTAGATTGGCTGCTTTAGTTAAATTAAAGAGGAAATTTAACCATTTCTTTAAATATTTCAAAACATACTTCAGAGATAGGTAATGGGATTTAATGAGGTAGCATTGATTGATTCTTAAATTATTTAATCACGTTGCAGAGATTGTATAGCATTGAATGCAATGAATGATGAGTATATAGGATATTGATTGATGGAATGAAGCAGTCATGTCCTGTTTCCTTGACTTCTCCCAGAGAGGGAGAGAGAGAAATACCTCAGTCAGGATAAGTGATAATAGGGTAAGATTTAAACTAGATATGTCTTCAATGCAAGTTCATAGTGTCATTGCTATAACAACCTGATCAGAACAACAGTAAACAATAACAAGATCTTGTTCTTGGCGCTGTACTCATTTGTTTAGTGACAGTGTGGTTTGATTACCTTGAATAGTTAATAACCTTACACTATTCATAACACACCATATAATGAAGAATAGTCAAATGAAAGAGATGCTTCTCTAGAATCTAAGTAATGCTGAGGAATTTTACTTTTTATCTGAAGTGGCAGTGGTGGCTGAAGCCAACCATTTAGTGGCACCAGCAGAGGTGCAGTGTAGCCATCACACCATGCCATGGCACATATTATCATGTGGCTCACAAGATCCCCACTGGCATCTGTAGATAGAAAGGTGCATTTCAATTAATTAAAAAAATAATTTTCATTGTAGTTCACAGTAACACATGGTCATGGCTATATAGTTGCCAGAATATCTTAGAAAGTTCTGCATTTTGGGTCCTACATCTGAGGTTCCAGCTGTAAAGAGTTCTACCTTATGGGATATAATGCCATGCTAACTTTCAGTGGACTAGACCACTATATCGCAGAAGATGGAGCTTTTCATATTTAAGTATTAGTTTTTAGTTTCAAAGAATTTTAAGATCCTTTTCCACATTTACTAAAATTTTGTGTCTGTTCTTCTGTCTGGCAATTCATCTGTTCTACAATATGCTTTGTATTTTTAAGTCTTGGGTCTAATTTTTAACCCAAAGACTAGCTATCTTGAGTTCCCTTGCTCCCCCTCCCAGAGTCTTTCCTCACAGATGCTGCAATAATACTTAAAACAGGCCATCTCCTTTCCTAAGCATTATTCAGAATGGTCCCTCCTATTCAAAGTTACATAACCACTTAAAAAAAATTACCAAGAATCACTCAATTTGTCTCTATAATCTGTTCATGGCAGTCAGTTAACAGATTAAAGATTTCAGAAATAATAGTCAAAGGTTTTGTCGTTAGGTATGGGAATCATTCATGCTTTTTACCAGCTCCACAGTAGTTAAGCTATGATACACATTTGAACAAAACTTCAGCAGCTTCTTCTACTAGCAATAAAGAGATTAGTCCTTAATACATGTTATGTAATACATTAGCTACCATATGAATAAGTATTCAAAACTATACTTCTGATATTCAATTTCTGACTGATAAAACTTTTAAGGTTAACATCAGTGAACAAACAGATTTGTCATCAATATCTGTATGCTTATTAAGAATCCTTGAAATTTTGTGTTAAAAGTTTGGTGATCCTTTCTGAGTGCAGCAGAATCCACATTTAATGCTTCCAGATTTATGGTTTCACATAATATAAGTTTCAGTTTCTACAGACTACCGAAACTGTATAAGTTTTAAATTTCCTACACTGTTATCAAGAGACAGAGAATTTCACTGTTCTTGATTTACATTTTTATTATATGAGCTCCCAGTTATGCTCTATTTAACTGTCCCAGTTTCTCCCCACCCTTGCTGAGATAAAAGAAATTATCTAACACTATCAGACAAGTAATATCCTCTATATGTTATCTTTTAATACTATGAAGTGTAGAAAAGGGTGAATTGTTTTATTTACTGTGCATAATGTGACGCGTTTCTTTACGTCTATTGCCGCGCAACGGCTACAATGGAAATTGTGGAGCTCCCACAGCGACAAATCGTAGCAACAAATTGTCGTTGAGTAACAACGGAAGAGACGAAACACATTACTGGTGTAATCTATAAGTAGCGTTCCCAAAGCAATGAACGCGTCTCACCTGAGATGAACTACAGAGAGTTCGTTGCGTCCGTTACATAACAGCGGACAGCAGAAATGAAACAGTGAGTAATGGTGTCTGGTATCCAGTCTGCAGAACACCTACATAAGCTGAGCTTATGACACGTATTGAAGATTGAGTATTGAAATATTAGGCCAGAATCAAGTGACATTGCAAGTGATAATTGTAAGAGTGAGTGTTCAATAAAGATTCACTAAATCTGAGAACCACATGAAGTTATTTGTCACGTAACATACCCAACACATGACAATATGCACCCACCTCAGGGACTGTTTCATATACAGAACTTAAGGATTTCCCAGGTTAATGAAAAATGTTGCTTCAGTTAAATAGGTTATACAGCACGAAACTGAATGGGAATATGTACAGAAGTGGTCCAAGACTTCATCTAGAACACTGAAGGGAAACCATAGGGAAGTCAGTCAGAATTGCAACTGCCTACATTAATCATGTTTTAAATCAGATACATCCTCAGTACAAGTGTACAGCATTAGTGCTGCACCAGCCTACTTGGTGGAAACAACAGGAATGACATGATGTGAAAAGTACAGGTCTCTTGATACAGTTATGTTTTCATGAGGTACCTGATCTGAATCTCAGCCAGGGTACAAGCTTGGATGAATGGGGATTTTTGTGGTTTTTCTTAATCTAGCCAGACAAGTATCAGGAGAATATCTTCTAATAGGGCCTAACTTCATTATTTCAAACTCTTCCTGACTTGCCATTCATGACCATCTCTCCAACTCAAGGCACACAATATCACCCCAGAAACAGAATCATTACATAATACAAGAAAGGACTGAGATTCGGTCATTACGTCTCCTGTGATCAATGGTGTATACAAACCTGCAACAGGTCTTAGCCAACAGATGACTTGTGCCCCAAGCTGTAAGGGATCACGTGTTAGGACATCACTAGACTTTCTGATGGTGTAATATACAAGTTCCAGATCTCTATCCAGTAGATAACACCGCACATGTTCCAGCACACATCGTAGGTAGCTGACAGATATAGTCTGTACTGCCGCGAGCAGAAAGTCAAAGTTGCACACTGTCAGCTGCTTCAGTCGATTGCTGTCACCTGTAGGGATAACTGTGTACTATATCAGTCCTGCTAAGATACTAAACTGTATAGCTGATTATTTTGTAACAATGAGTGAATGGGGCCAGTGACTTATGCAAAATAAAAAGGAATCCATTTGAAATATATATGTACTCTAACAGTGTGTGCATTTCCATTTGTGTCAAAATAAACTCATTAACTCATTTTTATTCAGACATCCTCAAACACAAATATGACTATTAAACAATACTATATATATATAGTATATACACCCCTTGCTCAGAATGTTTTTAACTGTTATATGTATAATTGTTTCTATATGTATTTCATGAGATACATTTAGTTAATTAATATTTATATTTAATTTAATTTGTTTGGTTAATTAAATGTTTTTAATTAATGGAACATGTTCAGTTAATCAGGAAGAGACTGCAGGTGTGAGTACTAAATAAGACTGAGGACTGCACTGTGGCTTTATTCTTGTATTGTAATCAGCCAATGTATAGTATCTGACTTGTCCTATATCATGTAACAATGATCTATAGAGACGAAATAAATAAATAAATAAAGATTATCAACTCCATCCAGTGTGACTGATATATGTTTCTTCTCCCTTTTAAATATTTATCAGTCACACTGGATGGAGCTGACAATCTTTTTATATTATTGCTAGTGTGCCGGACCAGGATGAAACAAATCAAATTTACTGAGGATTTTTTTTTACAGAAATTCTTCTCATACCAGCTTTGAGTAGATGAATCCATGACTCCTCTACATGTCGCAAACTGTATGTGACATCATCTAACTGTAGTGTAGTTTGAAAAGGAGTTTCCTTGCTCTCAACTGGTGTTGGATCTGAAAAATAAGATACTCTATTATAATGTGGCACATTCATTCAAAGCAAGAATTGTGGAGTCACAACAGTTCGCTGTTACTTGACAGCACCCCATAAACAACAAGAGAGGAACGATGTTTTCTGCGCAGTCTGCGATCACTAAGCAACAATTGCATTGTGACAGGGAAACGGTGTTTTCTACATGGTCTGTGCCAAAATGTTATCACCAGGAGAAGTTAACATAACTGCTGGGGAAAAAATGAACAGCATGGTGAACCTTAGTGTACACCAAATGGTGAACGTCTCAGTACCAGGACTCCAGAAATAATGGATGCAGATGCTAGTATCGCTGAAATCTGAATGTCATGCCATCATAAAGAAATACCTAGAAGCAGCTTCTGTAGTGTAACAAGTGCATAAAGTACTCAATACTCTAAGTGGACCTCTACTGTGAATAGCGCAGAGGATAACAGTAAACTTTTGCAAAGTTCTAGGTGGGAAGCCGCTTCCTAGCCCTCTTTATGGCATGTACGTGGTAACACTCAATGAACTGAAGGCCACCCTGAAGGTGAGTGAGAAAGGACAAAGTGGTGAAGTGGACAAGACCTCAGTGCAATGAACGGTCCAGGACAATGACTTCCAAGAAGTAAAGAGACGCAGGAGGCAAATCTCTTACAATACCTCACATGCAGTCAAGAAGTCGACTAAAACAGTTCAAAAATCCACAGTTGTCAAGCTTGCTCCAAAAGCAGTTAACTCATAACTTCTTTGCACCTCTCAGTACTGACATGGACACGGAGCCTACTAACACAGAGACATAATACCAGAGCAGGAGACTCCAAAACGTCGGTTCTCACAAGATCTACATGGTGTCACATCCCAGAACGTGTCATTCTTCATAAATTGTAATGTAGTTTGAAATGGGGCTTATTTTATGTTCATGCAGATGTTACTGAAATTGTATTGGGTGATTAGCCACAACATTAAAGATCAAAACTTGATGTTTTATACACATTTTTTGTATTTATACTTGGTGGCTGGAGTGATGAGTGAGATTTTGAATGACACGCACATACACAAAATCGCGTATGTACAAAATCACACACACACACGGGTGGGCGTGCACATGTACTCAGGGTGATGATAATTGGGGTGATAATAAATTAGTATGGAGTACTAGTGGAGTGATGATTTGTCAGAGGGGAAGGCAACTATTTAACTAACTGAGCTATGGCATGTCCTTATGTGTACATGTAATGGAGTTCAGTCTTCGGTGAGCAGGAATTATCCAAGAGGAGAGGAGTGGGCAGGGTCTAATAAACTAGCTGAATGTTGCTTAGCCTGGAAGTAAAAGTGAGTGATATCAATTGGTGACTTAACTTGCAAATGACCTAGCTGTATGTTTATTAAAATTTCTGCAATGTGGAAAGAACTGAAATTTAATTCTATATAAATGCAGAGATCACCTGAACCAGCTTACTGTATTCAGCCAAACTGAAAAATCAAGATTTTATATATGCACATACAGTTAAGTCAGAAAGCTTTTGAGTAATTTCAGCTAGTGAAAAACAAGTAAGTAGTTCCTATGTTCTCCAAAATACAACTTTTTATTATGGAGAATATTAACATTTTGCATAAAATACAACAAATTTCTCCAAAATCAGTAAAGGTAAGCCACAAGTGCTGTTTTTTCGTGAAGTGTGTATCTTATTGATAAAAAAAGAAAAAAGATAACTGCAATAACAATCAGGGACCCAGTGTCCTCAAAGTAAAACATTAGAGTCTTATTCAGGACAACCATTGAAGACTGACTTAATGCCAAGTATGTATGTGTGTACAGCAATCCTTCGACTTACAAAGGCAATTTCTTCCACAAAAACTTTCCATAAGATGAAAATTCATAAATAAAAACGAAATTCCCATTACTCTATATGTAGAAGTCACCAGACTTACAAATGTAAATTGTCTGTTGTTGCAAAAATTTAGTTTGTTATGTGAAAAATTGGTACAAATTTACATGATTCATTGTAGCAAAAATATGTAACTGAAGTATATCTGTGTGTATATAAACACACAGATGTTCATTCCTTGTTTGCGTCCTTATTAACACCAATTCTTTGAGCAGAATGTCATTTAATGGGTGGCTTCTTCCTGATAAGATTTTAACTCGCTAATTGCATTGGATTTAATTGAAGGTCCTATTTATGCTCAATAAATGTTTTCAATAAAGCCAGTTTACTTACCTGATATTACGGTAGTTGCTGAAAATGGTGTCTTCCAACATCCAAACATATTCACACTGATGTAAGAAATTCTGCAACACATTGAAGGTCACCTTCTGTGATTTCAAGAATAATATTCCAGAATTCAATCTGTAAAGCGTGGATTATTTCTGTAGGCTTTCCATTTCAAGTTTAACCACAGATAAAAGTAATACCCATTCAGATGAAGGGAACGTTATGGTCATAATCTTCTAGTGGTTATTTGTTCATCAGAAGCAGCATGTTCTCGTAACACCTATACTGAATTTTCTGCAGTGAGTGCTGGTGCACTGTCCTGCTCAAAATACCCATAATTAATTCTCAGTAATTGTTCACTAATCTAAGTCACTATGGTTGGTTACTATAAATGAGAAGGACGGTCATGGTAACCTCAAAGGAATATCTAATAATCCAAAAAAGTTTAAAGTTAATTTAAAGGACTTTCTGCATTCAAATTCTTTCTATACATTGGAGGAAATCTTTAAAAGGCTATTGTATTATATCTGCAAAACTGAGTATTATTGATTATATTGTTATACTGGGATGATTTTACATATATGTATATATCTATATTTGATGGAATGTATTTGTAGTTATTGCTTTGCTGCTATTTAATTGGGTTTTATTACTAGAGTACTACTATGTTCATATTACAATGACTTAAGAATTGTTTCAGTTATATTGGGTGGTGTGCATGTTTAGGCTTACTTTGTTGTGTACTTTCTGATGAGTATGACTATATGTAAGTTGTATTGCTTTGTTTGTGACTATTTCCACATACTATGAATTTGTTTTCTGTATGCATTTATGGAAAATGAATGAATGAGTGAATGAATGAATGACTGAATGAACAGCCCACTGATCTCATGAACAAACATGCAACAAATCTCATAGAGCACGCACTTCCTGCTGTAAGAGGAGTCTCTTTATGTTCAGCCATGACTATGTTACACTCCCTGGATCTGAACGTGTGTGATTTTATCTGTGGGAACCTGCTTGGACTCTGGATGACACCATTTTCAACAGCCACTGTAATATCACGTAAGTAAACTGGCTGTAATGAAAACATTTATTGAGCATAAATGGGATCTCCTATTCGATCTGTGTAACAGTGCGTTACCATCCATCGAAAAGAAACTGCTCACTAGCTGCTGACTCACTCTACAAACAGGATGTAATCATATATACATATATATATATATATACATGATTAACTACGAAACAAATAAAGAAACAAATGATTGTCATTCAGTTAGCTGAAAAATTCTCTACCTTTAATGAAAATATGATCACAATGGCGTGTCATTTAAAATATACTGAGCTCGTGGAATCTAGTCTACACTTTCATATCCCATGCTTCAAGTTCCACTCCAATATTATCCTTTGATATAGGCCTCAGTCCCTTAACCAGTCTCTTCCCTTCATGTCTTCTGACTGAGTACACTTCCAGATTCTACAAGAACCATCAACCTCATCATCTTTAATTTCATCACTAGAATAATAACTTACTCATGAAGTTTCTTTTTAAGTAATTTTCTCTAGCCTCTTTCTAATTTCTTGCTCACAGGTTCAAATATCCTCTTCTCAGACACCCTTAACTACGTTTTTTCCTTAAAATGAGATATGAAGATCCATATGTAGGTAAAAGCAATAGCTAAAATCATAATCTTTATGTTTGCAGGTAGGAAAATAAGTAACTGAGTAACAAAACAAATAACAAAGCAATTAAGCAATGACTTTGTGTATTTTTTTTTATTGCTAGTGGGGTGGGACTAAGTCCCTTTTACTATGGCCACTTCTGGCCTATTGTACCAGCCCCAGATGATAGGTGAGGGTGATTATGGAGTAATTGGTGGAATGAAAATTGGCAGGGGAAACTGAAGTACTCTGAGAAAACCTGCCCCAGTGCCACTTTGTCCACTACAAATCCCACTTGACAAGACCCGGTGGGAAGCCAGCGACTAACCGCTTGAGGTATGGCAGGGCCATGACTTTGTGTAAGTAAGTTATAAGACCTCACCTGCCTCTTCTGTTTCTGCATCACTACCCTGTTGTGAAAATTCACTAAAGAAGAGGTTTGCAATTTCTCCATGAGCTGATCGCAGAGAATCCTGATTCTGCAGGTATCTCCTACGAGCCACCTCTGATGTTAGGTCATGTCTCCAGCACACCAGAATCTTTCCACTCATCAGCTTCTCACGAATCAGAGGCTCTGGAATAAATACAGGAAATTAACAGATTTTCCAGACTTGAAACTTCATGTGCTCTCTGTACAATGTCCATGAACTGGACACATAGTTAAGTTACTAAAGTTACTGTGATCTGAGTCATGCACAAAGCTGAGCAACTTAGTAATCCACCAAAAGCACCTGTAACAAGAGATGAAATCATCACTGTTCCAAATGAGGAGATGAAACAAACACTACAAACTTTATGCTACCAACTGGCACAAAACTCAAATCAGCAAGAACAGGGAATACAAGTAAATGTACAAAAACAATACTGGGAAAACCATCGGTGAGGTGAAGGGTCTGTGGGGGAAAAACACTGTAGATGTAAAATAAACAGAACCTAGAAGAGACTGAATGAACACTTGGCTGGATGAAATGGAAAGAAGATGAAATATCCATGGTTATGTCTGTGTACATATTCGCACAAGATGATGAGTGAATATAGAGGAGTACTGTTCCAGAATGAAAGGCCTGATTGAATCGCGAGAGAACGGAATGGCTCTGGGTCTCAGATCCAACATTCACTTCAGTACAGTCTGGTCTTATTCACAGCTTGGTCCATGGAGTTCTCCCAGTTTTCATTGATGGGTCAGTCTATAGTGCTGTACCATTCCTACTGCTCCACAGATCTCTTCAGTTTCCAACTATACTGGTTCACATTCCAGTCTCATTCACCATCTTCAGTATACTCAGTAGTAGCCCAAAGATTAAGCACCTGTAGTCTGAGGTAAATTACTATCTAGGCAGCACTTATGAAAATGTAGTAACAGAACCCCTATGGACACCAAAGATGCTTGCCAGGGGTACCATAAATTCTCCTTCGTACTTCTATTTGTCCCCTCTGAAAACAGTTCAGTGGGCGTTTTTCAAGAGTTCCCTCTTCTGAGATAGAACCTACTTTCTACTTGCTTCACGCAGGTTTCTTGCTTGGCTTATTCTTTGACCCTGATGATGGAGGCGACATTTTCCTTTGAAACGTTGGTTGACTTTCAACGGACTACACTTCGTTACATCTTAGAAGAGAGAACCACCACTGCGAGAACCTCAAATCTTACATGTGTGTTTTTGTTTTTACATCTGAATTAACTCAAAATAAGATTGTACATGTGAAAAATGCAAATCTGATTTTTGTTCGTTTATAGGAACACTAAGATACTAAGTTTACAAAGTCAATAGAAAGTCCGTCCAGTGTAACAATTTGTAGGTCACTTCTTTATCACTTCTGCCTTACATGTTTCGGTTTAATACAACCATCATCAGAGGCACATAATACAATCATGAAAACACTGTTGTTGTTTAAGGTGTACACAGTTATGTTTGCTGCGTGGACGCTGCTACAGTATGTCGACGTGTAAAAGCACAACACTTGCTAGGATTGTTGAATGCTCTATCAATTCTCGCATTCCATCCAAAACTTCCCTCAAGTTAAAAACGTCAATGTTAAAATATTTAAAAATTTAAAACATTTGATGTGAATGTTTTAAATAGGAGGTTGGGTGGACCCCAGAGCCGGTCTGGACGANTTAAATTTTTAAATATTTTAACATTTTTGTGCATTTACACGTCGACATACTGTAGCAGCATCCACGCAGCAAACATAACTGTGTACACCTTAAACAACAACAGTGTTTTCATGATTGTATTATGTGCCTCTGATGATGGTTGTATTAAACCGAAACATGTAAGGCAGAAGTGATAAAGAAGTGACCTACAAATTGTTACACTGGACGGACTTTCTATTGACTTTGTNTGTACATGTGAAAAATGCAAATCTGATTTTTGTTCGTTTATAGGAACACTAAGATACTAAGTTTACATTTTCCAAATTTGGAGGGGGGGTTGTTCAACAGCTTCTGGGACCACGAATCGTGTAAGTGTGAAAAGTATCCTACAATATGCAGTAAAGATAAAGCTGCCCCTGTGCTTAACTTATTAAGCACTACACCATGAAGGAGTATGGGGGAGTGTATGTATAGGTCCACATTTTCTTGACCTCAGCACTAGCTGGAGGTGAGTGGTCAGCTTCAGGCCACTGTCGCTTTACCCCCGGGGAAGAAGCCTGCAGTACCCATTGGATAGGAGGTTGGGTGGACCCCAGAGCCGGTCTGGACGACATGGAGAAGTGAAAATTCTTGCTCCCACCGGGACTCGAACTCCAACCCCTTGGTTGTCCAGCCCGTAGCCGTTCGCTATACCGACTACAATATCCCGGCTCTTCTACACGTACAATATGCAGTAACTGAGTTTAATACTGTGAATACAGCATATTAGGTCGTAATGTAACGTTCAGTTTCAAGGGGGGCACCACAGTACTTGGATATTTTGAACCAAGACGCTGTGGGTGACAGGGATTTGTAGGTAACAAAACTGATTATTTAAGATGTTCCGTCTTTCCTTGACGTCATATACACGAGCCAGCATGTGTACTTTTAAACACTGGAACGTAAGTAAGAAAGAGCAGAGGAGGAAGAAGATAAATAAATACCGGTATACAAAGACGAAAGCACGACGAGAGCAGAAAGGCACAAAACGGAAAGAGAAATTGATGGCATTAAAGACAGAACGAAAGAAGAAAAGATATGGTGCTACATTGTAACTCACTCATCCTCCGCCGCACGGCGCAAAGCGTTGAAAAGTTGTAGTTGCCGCTGGAGAGTTTGAGAGTGGCGGCGCTGTTGGATGTGGGCATGAGCAGCTCCAGTAGTTCTGTCTCGGACAGACCGAACTCCGAGCACGTGAGAAAACTCGCCAGTCGCGCCACGGCCACGCGCCCGAAGAGGTCTTCAAGGTTGTCCAATGCCGAATCGACTCTGGGCTCCAGGGTCGCGGTCCCTGAGGCAACAGCTCCATTAAATTAAACGTGATTGTAACAACATTAATTATGGGAAGCCGATCAGGTTGTTTCGGCGACAAGGCTCTAGACTTGTATTCGGGAGATGCTCCGTTTCAATCCTAGTGGCTATTCTCACTGACGTTTTTCGTAGTTTTACTGAGTCCTACAGGCAAATTGTGGCGTAGTACCTCGATTAGGCCACGACCTTTAAATTCATCATTAATTAATCATATCAGTTTTCTCACTGACAGCGTCATTTAATAACCCACTAAAAATTGAAAACAAATGCTTAATAGTCGGCAGTACTTCAAGGATCGTCAGTTGGTGGAGTCTGAGAATATTTAACGAGCATACAGTTCCTAATCAGGTAAGAACATGGTTACGAATGATGAGTACACAAGGAAAAGTCAGTATAACGGGAACATTGGGGAAAATTTGAACCGCGTATCTCCAGAATACAAACGTTGAGATTTGACGCTATGCCAGGCTCCTCGGTAGGGGCACCAATATATTATTTTTTTTCATTCATTTATTTACATTCCATGGATCCTGATATGGCTGGAAGAGGAGTGGATATATAAATAGTCAAAGACAACACGACAAGTCCTATTAATTACATAGATAAAAATTAAATATACTTAATCCGCAACAATTACACATATTATCCAAAAAAATCACAACGAATGAATCATTAAACAGTTATAATATATATATAAGAATGCATGCAACATACTAATATGAAACAAGACTACAATAATCAAATATAAAAATATACTACTTGGCGTCCAGCATATAACAGACCAAGATCGTTAATTAAGATTGATGAGTAAAATGAATTTAAAAGTAGAAATCTTTTTAAAGCAAATCTAAATTGTTTCGTGTCATGAGCTAAGTTCTTTATACGAGAAGGAAGATTATTAAAGGTCTTAATTTCAAAATAGTATGTTCCCTTTTTAAATACTGTTAAATTACATATTGCATAATGGAAAATGTTATTGTATCTTGTATTGATGCTATGAATCTCAGAGTTAGATTTAAAACGTTCTCTGTTTTTAACCATAAATAACAAGAGACAAAATATGTACTGTGGTGGGAGGGGCAAAATTTTCAGTTTCACAAGCAATTCCCCGCAAGAGTCTCTACTTCTAGAATTAGTAATAATTCTAATTACTCTTTCTGTAGCCTAAAATTATGAATACTATGGAGAGAAGTGCCACAGAAAATTATATCATAAATCACAACAAAATGAAAATATGAGAAATAAATCATTCTTATTGTTTCCTGTGACATAAAAAAGTAAAAAGGTAAAGCTATCCCTGTAACAGGCCGTGAAGGCCCATAGGGTTGTGAGCCGTCGAGGCTCCCACATTATCTAGACAATCGGATCAAAGATGGCGGTAAGGTTGTCAGCCTTACGCGCCGCCCGCGCTTTACACCCCAGGAAAATTATTTAATTAATTCCTGGTACTCATTTCTGTTAGATGCTGTGTCGACCCCAGGGCCATAGTGCGGCTGGAAGGATTAGGTTAATTGAAAAAAATCCAATGACCTCTATTCATAATGTTGTATTTTAGCTTCCTGTTACACTGATTTTCATCCATGATATGTATGTAATGGCCGTCTTGTAGTGCACTCAATTTCATATGTCACTTCTTACTACATGTTTCGGCAACATAGTGCCATCTTCAGGTTCGTTATTTACGCTAAGCTATTACATTTTTTGCCATCTTGTGTCTTTCATAAAATTATTTAGAAAGCACATTATTCGTCAATTATAATAAAATTTGTATATGCTAAAACTTGTTAAGATTATTCATCTATATGTCTTAATTCAAACTCGCGTATAGGACGGTTCGTCCACTATGGGAGTCGTTTCTGTGTGTACTGTGTCTGTGATGTGTCCTTCCTATACGCGANAATGACCTCATCAGGATTTGAACTCGCGACTTTCCGGCTTGTAGCATAGTGCCTCGACCATCTACGCTACTGCGTGCCCTATAAGGTTTAACAGCCCTGATTGCATAAGAGGCCGAACCTAATTTAGACATATGTCTGTCGGCATGTCCTTTTCATGACAAGATGTTGTCGATAATTAATCCAAGAAATTTGATATTAGTAGATCTGGCAATCTGGTTGTTACTAAAGTCAATATGCATATCCACTGGATAGCTAACTTTCTCTTGAGACACAATCATTAAATTTTTAGGACACCAGACATCAGTGACGAACATAATTTAGTGCTGTTTCCGCACAAATTAACCGCACGTTAGAACTGAGATAAGCAATTTTGTTTGACATTTCGGAGAACAGGGGCCTCATTTCATCCTTGAGACCATGTTCCCGGGTTCTTTCGTGGTTTCATATATTCTCTTCTGAAGCAATGTCTCATAATAATAGGAGGTACGCACTTCCTACCAGTTCGTAATAAATCTACTATTTGACGTTGCATCCAGTTAAGAAAAGTCGCTATACGTATGACGCAGGGATGAATCGCTTAAACTGCTCAACTAACCTGGTGTCGCATTAGTTGGTGCACAGTTGAAATACTAACCAGATTGCAAGAGAACATCAAAGAGTTGGAACAATGCCATACAGACTGTTCACTCGGCTTTGCATTCCGTAAACACTGGTGTAGAAACGTGACTCTTGTTTTTAACATTCAGTCTACGGATAAAAGCCCTTGATTTACGCGTTTTTGGTTTACGCGGCGTTTTCCAGGAAGACTATTACCGAGTATATTTGGTTAAAACTGCATTCATTTACAATTTCCTTATGCAACAGTATCAAGAATGTGTCACACGCAATATTTATTACCGAGTATATTTGGTTAAAACTGCATTCATTTACAATTTCCTTATGCAACAGTATCAAGAATGTGTCACACGCAATATTTATTGCGTGGTTTGTTATATTACAAAATACCTATCATTTTAATATATTTTATATATTTATTCGATGCTTTACAAGGTACCTTGCATAGATTCACTGGTCTAGGTTTGTTTGTTATTTGAAATACTCAAGTTAAAGCAATGTCTCACGTTATTTCAGCTCTTAAACCCATTTCTAACGTTTCATAAAAATAAACTGTCGTCATTCAGGTATACACTCAGAAGATTTCTTTAAACGAAAACGAAAGTAGATCGGGTAAAGAAAAAATATTTTTAGGAGATAATGTGACACTCACCGGGGTTTGGAAGAAGCTCGATGTAACAGTCAGGATTTCGGAACCTCTCTCTTTGTACAGGTGTCAGTTTCAGTGATTCTGGAGGCAATGCAGTGGTGCCAACAATGTGCACGTTCCGGGGAAGACTGATTGGTAGCCACGACAGCGCCGCGACTATGTCCGAGTCCAATGGATTCAAGCGGTGGAGGTCGTCAATGAGAATAACGAGTAATTCATTCGTGGCAGACTCTTCAAACCTCCGTATTAGCGTTTGAAACCAATTATTAACATACAGAGGATCGAACGATGCGTCTTTAGGCAAAAATCCGTCGGAAATATGGAGAAGGAGGCAGAGTTGTTGACATATGATACGAAGTAGCTCTAGGTTATATGCGGAGCGTGGAGTAGCTCCGGAGAATCGGACGATTCGTAGCAGACGTCGCCCAAACCATGCTTCACAGTTGGAGTAGACAGCACCAAGGAGCGAGGACTTGCCCGTACCGTGAGATCCGTGGATCAGCAAAGGTCCGTGGCGAGTTCCAGGACCAGCAGTCTCATAACTGATTACGATGAGATTCTTGATTCTGTCAAGTATCTCGCTGCCAGTCCAGTCGACAGCTTCTTCACTGTTCATGTGTTGCTGGCACAGTGCTAAGTGACTCAGTGTCTCTTGGAACACCTCCTGTAAAAGGCACATCCTGAGCTAGTTACTTAGTTAGTTAGTTATTTAGAGAGGGTGGCTTTCCCCATGCACCGCGACCAGTTTGATCTATTGTGCTTCCCTCTATGATATTCTACCAGTCTCTCTACCCTACCGATAAATGGTGCGTACCATCAGTCCCGCCGACCAAGCGAGTTCGGCCACTTGCTTAGCGGTATCTATAATGCTTCGCCCATCTATCAGAGGCCTTAGAGAATATTGTTGGGCAGGAAAAGTCCTGGAATTTGGCTCAGTGATCCCCTTTGGGGATATGAGGTTCTTTTACGTGCCGTAGAGCTACGACACGGGACCCACGGCTTAAAGTCCCTCCCGGAGGACTTGTTCCCTGAATTTTTCCGCCCTTAAAAATTCGACGGCCTCCGCCGGGTATTTGAACCCGCGTACCACGAGTCATGAGGTGGGAACGTTACCTCTAGACTACGGAGGCACATCCTGAGCTATACTACATGCAAGATGTAAAAGCATCCGATGTAAACACGAAAAATGATTATGACATTGAGGTTGAGACAACTATCCTCTTCACAGACTCCAACGGCTTAAATTCTTGCAGATTGTTTCATAGAATTAATCTAATGACGGATCTTAAAGAGGAGTTGAGCAAGAGAAGTTATTTTCAAATGCGTTCTTTTCGATTTTACGTATTTTACTAGTTGTTAACTTATTGTGGCTGTAATTCTTGTAGTAGGGTAATTACAATTTTTTTCTTCTTCAGATCATTAATGATAATCTTACAGATTTAAATAGAGCGCATGATATTCCTCTGAATTATTCTGAACGCCGTCAATATAACTCTTCTCTTTATATGTTGGTTGCCTATTTTATCTCAATTCATGATATATATTATGAATGAATGAATATTGCATATTAAGCAATGTTATTTTAAACACAATTCATTTTAATTAGAAATATTGATTACTTTTACTTTCTAGAATAAAATATTTGTCACATTCCTATGGCATTCATTTTCTTCAACTGAAACGAGACAAATGCTTACAGTTTGTTTTGTTATGTAGCAAAACAAATTATACTGTTGCAGAGAAATATGTGATTTGTCTTTGTGCCTGGTCGAATATTCACCTCATCGGAGAATGTTTAAAGTAAGCTTTATAAATTTATAAACTTTATTTTCTGCTGTCTTTTTTTACGATGAGATTTTTCGAGAAAATCAATGTTCGATTTGAGCTTCACGTAAAGCATTGAGTATGGTATTCAAACGACACGAACCCAAATGAAAAGTTTTGAGACAGCCTAGAGTTTAGAGATCCCACTAAAAATTTCAACTAAAGCAGTTCAGTAGTTCAAGAGAAAGAATATTTAGAATGACAGACACAATCTCCCATTATGCGTCAAGTCTGTGCACTGTGTGCAAAGAACGAGTAATAACTCAGAGTTAAATATCAATACAAACAGACAATATAAAGATAAAAACTAAAGGAAAAAATAAATAATAAATAAAAATGCATGGAAGGTCAGTATTTTTTGTGAGGTCACAAAAATTACATACACCACATGCGCTATGCATATTTACTAACCTGCACTGTTTTGTTTCGGGCTTTAATTTCCGGTTCTTCTTCCAGGCTTCGGTTGATAAGCGTCTGTAACTTTGCCGACACGACTTCCCGGAACTTGCTTAGATATGCCTCGTGTTCCTCACACTCTGTGTTCAGCCCCCCGGGCTTCCATGGCACACTGAACACAGCAGAAACAAAACCGAAGTCTCTTTCAATCTTTATCAGCAAACTTCAATATTACAACTTTTAATACAAGCCGTCTATTCATTACACTACAGTTTGGTTTAAGATGTCTTAAATAAACATTGACGAAGTCAAATTGTTTTCCATTTAACTTGTTATCGATACTGCACTAAAAGCAAGACTTCCAACTTTTTAGAAGTCGTGGCGTGACTGAAAGGATTTTAGTGACGTGTGGATGCAAGTTAACGCAAGGATAACAACATACACGGTGTGTTCAGGATCCATTAGGACTCTTCTTCCTCTTCTTCTTCTTTTTTTTCTCTCTCTCTCTCTCTGCAATGCCATCTGTTGGCGAGTTGTGGCGTTAAGATTCTTGAAGTTTTAGTTGTGGCTGTTTATAATTTCAATGCGCAAGCATTGCTGCATAATGTGTTCTGACCTTGAATGTAACAGTACTGTTCTGACGTTCGTCGGAAAATGGCGGTTGAACAGAGAGCCAGCATAAAATTTTGTGTATAACTTCGGAAGTTTTCGAAACACAAAACATGTACGACAACATAGGCATTTGGAATGGCTGTATTAAGTTATGTTCTTGGGTTTGGTCATTGTTATATGAGACTCGTAGTCGGAGATTTGCTATTACAGACTTTCCGCTAGGAACGACACGAACTACTACGTTCAGAATAACGTCGCAGTTCATCAGCTTGTTTGGTCGCCTTTCATAACAGTTGCAGCCTATTCAGACACAATGCTCTATGTAATACTCGTATATTCACACCTGGTCGCTTCTCCCGTATGTAGCTAGCTGTTCACTGTGTCACAACAAACATCTTTTTTGCTGTCAGTTACGCTATTCTTCTAGAAAAATCTTTATTTACCATTTTGCTACTTGACAAAGGCCTGACTGTTTCTTAATTAACACGTCAGCTTCACACCAAAGAGGCGTTTTTTTCACTATATTAAAGGCCGTTGATATTTCAACAGAAAAAAATGACAGTTCCCATCTATAGGTACTGTTTCACAGACAGACCTTCACGCTGTAGCGTAGTTGGTTGAGACACTGCGCTACAAGCCGGAAGGTTACGTGTTCGATTCCCGATGGGGGTCACAGGATTTTTCAATTGACCTAATCCTACTAGCCGCATTGGGTTCGACTCACCCTGTAACAGAATTGAGTATCAGAAACCTTCATGGGGGTAAAGATGGCCAGCGCGTAAGGCTGACCTCATCGCCGTCTGTGAGTCTCGACGTCTAACAAACCAATGGGCCTTCACTGCTTGTTATAGGGATAGCTGTACCTTTACTTTCTATCTTCAACTTAGCGTGTTCTGGAGTGATTTTCAAAGTGTGGAAATCAGCGGTGGCGCTATAGTTACGTATAGCCAAGAGCCGTGTGTTAAAGTGGTCAATAAATCCAATATCCAATCCAGAACCCCGTCGAGAGTCACTCCCAAAATCATATTATTACTCTTGGAATCTGCGTACGGATATAAAGCCTATTTTATTGATATTTCTCAACAACTGTTCGTGTATACGTCTTATTGCTTCTAGTTACAAAGAACGTTAAGGGCCTACTTTTCTTTTCGATAAGTTCTGTCTCCTGGGATAAAACATCATGTAGTTTGTTGAAAATCATCCGACGTTTCAGTCGCCCCCTTCTTCGTGGTCGAAGGATAGTTAGTTAGTTATTGGAGAGGGCGGGTTTCCCCATGCACTGAGACCTGTATTGGTCCATTGTGCTTCCCTCTATGATTTCTACCAGTCTCTATATCCTACTGGTACTGGCGCTTACCATCAGTCCCGCCCAGCCAGGGAGACCGGCTCTACTTAGCTGAGAGGTATCTATAATGTTTCCCCCATCTACCGGAGGTATTAGTGACTGCTGTTGGGCGGGAAACGTTCGTTAATTTGGCTCAGTGACCTCCTTTGGAGATATGAGGTCCTTTTACGTGCCGTAAAGCTACGACACGGGACCCATGGCTTAAAGTCCCTTAAAGTTCCCTGAATTTTTCCGTCCTTAAAAATTCGACGACCTCCGCCGGGTATTTGAATCCGCGTACTACTAATCATGAGGTGGGAACGTTACCTCTAGACTACGGAGGCCGCTGGTCGAAGAGTAAGTCAGGCAAGGAATCAGCATGAAGCAGGTAGCAACCTTTCCATGCTGATTTCTTGCTTGCCTTATTCTTCGATCCTGAAGATGGAGGCAATTTTCCTCCCAAATGTCAGTTTATTTTCAGCAGACTGTACGGCGTTATATCCCACAAGATATACCTTTTAATTACTTCTCCCTCAAATACCTCATTCCTACTGTTTGTTACGGCTTGTTGCGATGTGAAAGTTTTGAAAAATATTAATATTCGTTTCAGAATAAACATCCCGACACTCAGTAAGACTGAGAGTAACATATCACTGTCAGAACCCTTTAGAATACATATTACGTGCTACGCAGGAATTTATTTTGTATGATGACATGTTTATGATATTTTGATCTGAGTTTTATGCAAAGCAGGCTTTATAATGCCCAACTGTAATCAAAACTAAGAAGTTTTAGAAGGGATATCTCATTGATCATGCAGCCCAAATCCGTCCAGTGGTGTCAGAGATAAAACGAGCGGGCGAACAAATACGGCCTCCACTTCATGCTTCTAGAAACGTATAAAAACCCACACCGTAACCGACCGTACTGAGATATTTAATTTTATTATATATGCATCCCTTATACGTAGCCTGCTTCGCTTAACAGTCAAGACAAGTTCTCGGATAGTTAATGCAGCAAAACAGGACGACACGAGAAAGCTATTTGCTAAATCTATATAAACTCCAAACTGATAGAAGCCAGATGGAACATTTCCACGCCTCGACGTTCTGTAAGGGAAGTATCCATATAGCTCAGTACATAATAACCTAACCCCCCTTTCCCTTCACGTAGCCTACTAATTATGGTGGCGAATCTTTTATAACAGAATTAATATTCTCCCGAGTGTAATCCTGCAAAGTGGGAAAACTTGTAGTTTGTGAAGTGAAGACGTGTATCTCAAATCCAGAGGATTTAGGAATTAATGTTCTTCAAATTTACACCCTTGCTAACTTATGAATAACACGGCCAAATATGAGCGCACATCTTTACCGCAATCTGTCATGGTTCCTACATATAAATACATTTTCTAAATGTATTATTTGTTTTGCACATAACACTGGTTTTGAAGCTCATCTATTGCAAATGTAAATGTATGATTGCAGATAGAATCCTGTTTTTGTAAAGTTAACTACACTACAGATACCACAAATCACAGAATGATAATAATTTTCGTGGTATTTCTGTAAATATTCACCATGCTGATAAATGCATGAACGAAAGGCTGCAGATATCAATGAGTTCTTTGTTTTCTATTATGTAAGAGTTTTTATCCGAAAACATTTTTCTTTAACTCAATAAATTTCTAATTGAATTTCATACAAATTTGGGTTATATTGGAATTTTTTTCAATAAACATTAAATTAGCCTAGAATTATTCTGTGAACACCCAATTAACAACTTATGGAGAACTGCGCGGAAATGTGCAGACGCACATACACAGCCTGAGATTGTGATTTTTCTTAGTCACTCCAGACAAATGCTGGAATAGTACTTTAAAATAGGACACGACCTTGTCCCTTCACATTTCTTTCAACACCATCCCCTTCTACTGCTAGTTCGGCAAAATATAAAGCATTACGAAACCGTTGTGTGAGTTTATAATAAAATTCTCTGGATAAAACACAGTGATATTACCGTAACTATTCAGGACTCTTAGCGGCAAAATGGAATATAAAAATATTTCTTTTTAGTGCTAGTGGGGTGGGACTAAGTCTCTTGTACTGCGGCCACTTTTGGCCTATTGTACCAGCCCCAGATGATAGTTGAGGGTGATTGTGGAGCAATTGGTGGAATGAAGATTGGCAGGGGAAATCTAAGTACTAGGAGAAAACCTGCCCCAGCGCCACTTTGTCCACCACAAATCCCACTTGACCAGACCCGGGATCGAACCCGAGCCGCCGCAATGGGAAGCCAGCGACTAACCGCTTGAGCTATGATTACACTTCAAGTTAACCATAATATATGCATTTTTATTATATTGTAGTTATGTTCTCAAACAATATATCATGTTGCGCATCAAAATTCGATGCTAGTCCCGAAAAGAAAAACGCCGAACGTTTTCCTTAGACAATGGAATATCGGTGCGGCTCACACTTCTGTACACGGCATATCTTGCCTCTTTCGTACTACAACAGAACCCCACAAAATCGTATACAGAACAGGGGGAAACACCTCGCAACTTCAGCGGGTGAGCTGTAAAATTCACTACGATCACCCCTCCCTGCGTGAACTGCCGAATAGTGCATATTTCATACCTACACCCGGCTTTCGCTCCGGCCACCGAGCTTTTAATGCGCAGCTTGAAGCCCCGGGAATCCTTTGCATGCATCACACACGCCTCAAAAGGCTGTGGTCATTTCGAAGCGGATCAAGGCTGCCGTGCTACTGTCAACACCCGAATTAGTTCGTCCACAAGTGACAACAGCAGATGATGTCTTTCTTTTCCACTTCTTTCTCCTGATTCTTTTTATTCTGCTTTCCTAATTTTATCTTATTTTTCTTTTATATCGGTTACTTTACGACTTTGTTTTTATTTCAACTACTACTGCCTTGCCGGATGAAGTGAACGGAATTGGTTTATGCAAGTTTCACTGATATAAGTAATAACAAAAAGTAAAGCTATCCCTGTACCAGGTCGTGAAGTCCCATAGGGTTGTGAGACGTTAAGGGTCCCACATTATCTAGACAGTCGGCTCAAAGATGGTGGTAAGGTTGTCAGCCTTACGCGCCGGCCGCGCTTTACTCCCCAGGAAAATTATTTAATTAATTCCTGGTACTGATTTCTGTTAGAGGCTGAGTAAACCCCAGGGCCTAGTACGGTTTGAAGGATTAGGTCAACTGAAAAAAATCCAATGACCTCATCGGGAGTTGAACCCGCGGCCTTCCGGCTTGTAGCATAGTACCTTAACCGCGTACCCCGGTTTCACTTATATAACGAGACTAATGGTTATAAGACAAACAGCTATATCTGTCTTCTTGCAATCTGATATACAGGTCCGGCGCATGAGCGTCAATACTTATCTACAATCTACTGCTACAGAATGGCTATAAATTATGTATATTTCGATCAGGCTGCTGTGATACAATTCTTCATAAAGGCGAAAAATTCGGCTGCGAATTCGTCATGTCTATGGAGATTCCTGCATGGGTGCCAGAAGTGTGCGACGTTGGACGAAACATTTTCTAAAGATGGCAACAGGAATATCGCCGATCCCTCCCGCAGCCGTCGACAAAGAACCGCTACCATAGAACGGAACGAGCAGAAAGCTGATGACCTCATCACAGAAGACTGAAAGGTGCTGGTCAGGGGAATTGTAATGGAGCTTGGCATCGGACGCAATGTCGTGAAGGATATGACAAAAATGTTGTGATAACGGAAACTTTATTGTCGTTGGTTTCCCCGACTGCTGACGGACGAGCACAAAGGGACATGCATATATTGCTTCAATAGTATGCTGCCGAGTGCATACGACCTCCCATTGGTTATCGTGACTAACGTTGAAAGTTGGCTCCACCAATTTGACTCCGGATTCTGTTCGAACTTGAATCTGCCAAATAATTACAAGCGTAAACCTTTAATAACAAATTTAAATTAAATTCATTTAGTAGTTTCGGCGATTAAGCATCGACGAAGTCACATAGACATGACAATTTAATTGTATTTATTTTATGCACTTTTTGCAAATCACGTGTAATAACTTCTGTAGGAGGCTCCACTTATTAATACTGTGACGCATTGCCAGGCAACGACTGTATAAACACGTTCCAACACGCAACAATAGAGGAAGCTGTGTTTCTACGTGGTCTGCGTCACGCAACAATAGGAGTCGACGAAACTGGGAATCTCAAATCTGAGTCAGTAAAATATGGTCAATAGTTCCAAGGGACTCGGATCCGAGAAAGAATAAGCTGGCGAGGGCCAGCAGCATACACAGCATATACCTGTCCTCTAGTGAGAGAGGGAGCCCCACAAAATAAGATCGTAATTGTCAAACAGTAATAAATAGGAGGGTTGGGACTTTAATAGTGGCAACTATTTATTTACAACTGATACAAAATAGATGCATATTTCGAAGTTTTACTGTCCTTCAGTGTAGTAACAGCATTGTGTACAACCCGTTGCCAGCGATGTGGAAGTCGTAGGATACCTTTAGCAGCGCCTGTTATGTTGATAGTTCGAATGGAGCGGTCTACTGCCTGAAGAATCTCTGGAACAGTTCTGAAGCGAATGCCACGAAGTGGTTCCTTCATCTTAGGAATCAAGTCGAAGTCACAAGGGCTTAAGTCCGGGGAGTATGGTTGATGGTGCAGCATTTCCCAGCCCCATCGATCGAACAAATCAGCCACAGCTCGCGCTGCATGCGGCAGAGCAAAATGATGGGTGGGTTCTGCAGAAAGTGTCGCTGCTTCTTTCTCAAAGCTGGCCGCAGGTTGTGTTCCAAAAATGAACAGTAATACTGCGCACTCGTACGATTTGGCCCATGTCTCATCCAGCATAATGATACGGCGTAAGAAAGCCTCTCCTTCACGCTTATAGAGCTCCAAGTGGTTACGAGCAGCGTCGTATCGTAGCCATTTCTGCATTTCCGTCAAATCATGCGGAACCCATCGTGATGAAATTTTTCTCATGCCCAGGCGTTCCTTCAGAATGTGAAGCACAGTTGTGTGCGCTAATCCTGTCTCTCGGGCCAGCTCACGAATCGTATGGCGTCCATCACTCTCCAGTAACGCGGAAAGAGCATACACTTATTCTTCACTGACACTAGGACGACCTGGCCGACGCATGTCTGCCACATTTTGGCGTCCCTCGTTGAAGGCTTTTACCCACCTTGCCACTGTTCTGTAAGGCAATGCAGATTCCCGGCAAGCCTCTCTTGAAGACATTGATGACACTGTCGTGCTGTACGGCCTCTGACACATTCAATCTATATCCAACTCCGTTGTTCCTGTTTCGAAAACATCGTGACAACACTACATTAGACCGCAAGCTAACACGAGGCTCTGTTCTTCTCGTCACTGCGATGCGCGTAATGTGGGAAGGGAGAGTCCATTTGCTCTGAGGTAAGGTAGGTATGTAACTAACGTGTGGTATAAAGGACATTATTTGGTTCCGTTACATGGCGTCTCTACAGCAGTGTTGCCACTATTAACGTTCCAACCCTCGTATCTGGCCATGAGGCCGAGATGGGGCTCGATACCAAGACTTACTGACTGACTGTCCGTCAGTCGCAATGTGACTTTGACTTGTTTGGGGCAGCTGAGTTCCGAAGTTCCGAGGGAGCAGTAGTGTGGCCAGAAGTCGCAGAAGGAATTAGAATGTGTCAAGAAACTTTGGTGTGTATGACTTTACATGTGCTGTAGTACAGCGATATTAGGAGTGTGTAATTTATCGAGACTTCTATAGTTCCTTTCTTATAAATTCGTTACCAGGAAATGGATAGTGAAGACTACTTCAAATAGACTGAGAAAATTAGTGTGGAGTGCTTTTAGATAGTGTAAATCAGCGATAGTATAATAATTTTTTGTAGTTACGACCTGCAGGTGGTTAGTAAATCTAATCACCCATCCGAACTCCATCTTTAGTTACTAAAACACGTGACTATAATTTTTTATTCCAGGTTTTCGCTACACTTAATTATTGATGTTAACCTTGCTCTCAGGCTGTTACACCACGTAGTGTTTTGTAATTTTGCCGAAGTTTCATAGGTATATGTTGCCTCCATCTACATATTTCGACCCTGAAAATGGAGGCAGCATCTGTCTCCGAAACGTCGACGATGTCGCCTACAGCGGCACGATGTAACAACCCAATAACAGAATTTCCAGTCGATATGAATATGTAGCGAGCTGTAGGCGTGTAGCGAGAAGTGCAATCAATTATCTTTATGGCTGGAGGACGGACGCTGATAAACCAGCTCGTCACTTCTAATCAAATCGTTTGCACTGCTGGGTCCTGTAAAGGGATCCCAATTAATTCCAGAGCCAGTCTGGTTCCCTAATACATCTCATATTTACATCAGGTCCTGCCTAGCGTTATGAGAAGCTCGTCGAATATTACTGTGTCACGTGACAGTTTCGTGTTATGTTTCGCTAGACGGGCCCTCAAATCCTATGTCTGATTACGTAATATAATTGAAAATCTGTTCTATGTATCATTAATTATTCAGTATCCCTTCCAAGTTTTAACTTTCCAAATACGTAACCAAATAACCAACAATACGCTTGATAAGGGAATCCTGCTGTTCAACAATGAAAACGTTTCATTTAGCATTATCCTGAACCAGGACGCCTTATTACAGCCTTTATTTCAAAAGATCCATCTTACAGTTTCCTCATATCTACTTCTAGTTCTTCTAGGTGAATGTCTTGTATGATGTCTCCACGTGGAAACTCCCTAAGCATTCCTTGCCTCCCCATGCTAGTTATACACGTATGTATAGAAGGGGGATTCACATCTCCTGATGTCTTCGTTTCAAAAGAGCTGATCACTTGGATAAGTGAGGGGGTGTGTGACCAGTTAAAGAGATGTCTGACCAACCGCTGTGAGGGGCACATCAGCCCTTACAATTGGCAGTCATTCGAACAAACTGTGTGTTTAGGCAACTGGACATTGGGTTCCTGGTCAGGAGCATAAGCAAACCTTGTGTTCTCGCCCTAGCAATTTCAACTTTCTCCGGGTTTCCTCTTTTAGCTTATCGCACAACACATTCATAATGCGGATTAAAACGGTTTCATATTCGTAGAACACACCTTCAGTAAGACAATGGTGTAAGTTCCATGTTTCTTGCCTCGTTAGAATAATATTTTTCACTTGTAACTAAGTTATAACACGATATCAAGAGCACTGCAAGGAAATCTGACTACTAAATGGCTTCTTGTAGCACTGTCATTTGGTGTCAGCTGGTTTAGGTAAATGCTTAATTAAGCACTACGCAAAGAACAAGACTGCAGAGTTGCAGGTACAGCTTTATACATTCGTAACCCCGACCTGTACGGAGGCTTGTGTTCGGCTTCAAGCCTATTGGACGGTAAGCTAGAGCCGGTTTGGCAGTGGCGGAGGAAAGACAAACCACAACCATCTAGCTCGAAGCTTAATCACTATATTGACTGAGCTACCGCTGCTCCTGTTTTAATTTAGTTGGTATAAACAATGACCCGGTGTGATTCATGAGCTTAAGGCTAACGAACTGTTTGTAAAACATTTTCGCTGTCCCTTGTTGAACACCGATACTTCTAACGACTTTTGCTTTTTTTAACAAAATGCTATGGTGACACTGATAACAGAAGGCAGAATATTTCAGTAAGCTGAGTGGAAGCAAGTCTTGGTGCTCGTGGTGGTGATTATAATGCTAACCGTAGTCAGGTTCGTAAAATAAAATGCAGTGCCTATTGTTTTCTAAAGATGTCTGCAGGAGAACGGCGCAAATTGGATTTCTCGAAGTGCCAAGACCTAACAGCCGAAGCGCGTGTGGGCTGGAGTGAAATGCGAAGTTGCAAAGAAAAACAAAACATGCATAATGGAAGAAGTGCAGACGCTAGTGAATGAGGGACTGATAGGGTGAACAAAATGCTTGCCATCTTGGATAGAGCACGCAGGAAATATACAAATAGAGGATTGCTTAAAAGAAATTAGAAGTAACAGAATCAATAACTGTCAATTTAAAGGACAGTAACACCAAGACAACGGTGACAAAGGTAATCGATAAAACATAGTCTTAACTTTGAATTACAAAATATATCAGTATCATTCTATGCTTGGTTAATCTGTTTTATACATATTTATTAACGTCCCAATGTTAGAACACAAATATCTCTCTCCCTCGCCCAAATTTTCCTTTACATTTCTACTATTTCGAGCACGCAAAACTTACCATTCGCTCTCGCCAAGCGTCACGAGATATGAGTCATCGCATAGCCCACTGCAGGTTTCTACATTAAGCAGTCATAATAAGATTATGTGAATTGAAAAACAACGAAGTCATCGTTACGTGATATCCTGCATTGCTTATTCAGTTCATCCCTTTTGGGTTGATACATTTTCGTGCGCACTTCATTTCCAAATACTTACAATATACGTACATTCCTCCCTTATACCAAGAGGCCATGTTTCAAACTCGCACAAAATAAATAGTAACAACTGAAATGTTTCCGAAAGTTGATGGGATAATAACAGGGTTTTGATTTCGTAACATGCTGACAACCATAACAGTGAATGCGCCTTCAAACCCAAGCAAATTTGACAATACAAAACGAACTTACGCCAGGTAGGCGCGGTTCTCATTGGGCAGGGCTGCAGCAAGGCGGTCCCTGAAGTTCTTGAGCTGCTCCCGGTAGCGTTTGTGCGGAAGCCCTTCAAGGTCAACATCTTGGAAACAGGGCTGACCTTCCTCCAGCTTCTCCCAGTCCCTGATCATCGCCAGGATGTGGTGGGCAGTTCCAGGCGCCAGACCTTTAATACAGAGTTCATAACTGTACAGCATTCACGATGTGGGCATATGAACGCGCACTGCGCATTCATTGCGCTGACTGCTGTGTGGTACAAAGTGCCTACCTAATAGTCTCTGGCGATGTTAAGCAGTAAAACAGCCCTGATTGCAGACTTCAAGCCAATCGAGACAATATGAATAGTGCAGTATTTGAAACCATTGGAACTTTCACAGAGGAGGAAGCAAGTGAAGGACGAAATCAATGAGCTTGAAGTAAGTACTAACAGCCGAAATATTACAGACTTGTATGGAGATACAGTAAAACTTGGTTATAGCAACATCGGTTTCTGCGACACCTTGTCTATTGCGTCAATATGCAATGGTACGAACTAATTCCTCATAAAGCAACTGTTTTTATACCTTGCTTAGTACGACATGCACAAATGCATCAACCTCGTATGTAACGTCATTTTCATTCCTGAATTTCTCTGATATGGACATTGAACGTAATTTAGAAAGTGTGTATTGGGCAAGTAACAGGAAACAGATGAAGATAACTGATTACTGTACTCGTATCTAGGTACAGTAAGGCACAACAATTGATGTAATCTACTGTAATTTGGTGAGTAGGCCTACCTTTAATATACAGTATTAGTGCGGTGTGTACTGTCAGTGAAAAGCGCTGTAATATGTCTTTGATATTACACATTTGGGCAATTCCACGTTAATGTTAGGTTAGTCTGTACTTAATTACGTATTTCACTAAAAAATGCAACATTTTAACTCGGTTTTTGGTAGATTTTTACGTGACTAACATAAGGCTACTCTGGAAGTGCCCATTTCGGTTACAACGACATTCGTTTATAACGACACTATTTTTAGGTCCCTTTGATGACGTTATAACCAAGTTCTACTGTATATATAAATTTAAGGAGACCTACCAACCTAACTTAGGCATGTACTGTCTTCGCCCGCTCGGAAGCCGGGATCATAGGTTAGAACCCCACACAAGGCATGGATGTTTGGTGTGAGTATGTTTTTATTCTGTGTTTGTGTTGTCCTGTGTTTAGGTACAGGCCTTGCGAGTCCTTCCGTCTGTAAAAATGATAAATGAAACTGAGAAATCAGCCCTATGCTCCAGAGTGGGAGCGAAGAGGAACAAGAAGGAGACCTACCGACCTAACTGACGTGGTAGAAATTTCGTTGATTTGACAAATGTATTCGCAATGCAGAACTTCGATATTTTTATAAAATTATTATGAATGAAATAGCTTACCTACAAGACTGGGTGTTCAAAATGCAGGCTCACAATATTCGAATTGTTAATCAACACTAGTTAGGCAAGTTATTTTTGTCGGACATACTTAACACTAGACTAATTGCGAGGCTGGCTGGCTGAACTTACTTCTCTTTCCTTATAAATAGAAGTTCCCATCGCGAGACAAGCACCGCAAAATACAGGGTGTTTCACGACTTTAGGGTATAACTGCAGGAGGTGATTTCCTGGGTCTTTGTGATCAAAAAAGTTCATATAAACATGTGTCCGATTTTGGACGGTTACGGAGTTATGACCTTTTTAAACTCAGAATAGAAGGTAACGATTACTGACAATAAACGGAACAAAATAATAAACCAGCATAATACATGATACATTTAAAGTATGAATGTAAAGTTAACTTCGTGAAATTACCTTTAATTTGAATTTATTGGTGCTTAAAGCTGATTTTCGAAAATGCCACCGCCGGCCGCAACACAGGCTGCCGCTCGGTTGTGAACCGCGTCGGACATACCAACCCACCACGCCTTAGGTACCTCTCAAGTGTCGAGATAACGAGAACGCTCTGTCTGTAGCTGGCGAAAAATAGCGACCCGCCAGATGACAGACGCGGTTCACACGAGGGCGTGTACGGGAATGAAAAAACGGCCATAACTCCGTAACGGTCCAAAATCGGAAACATATTTATATGAACTTTTTTGATCACAAAGACCTAGGAAATCACCTCCTGCAGTTATGCCCTAAAGTCGTGAAACACCCTGTATATACAACAGCCTCGGCCACAATGAGTGCTAAGCATTCAGCAATACTTCTCTAGTATTCTGAATTGACACTTCAGTTTAAATCACCAATACCTTTGATAAGTCTACTTTCTAATGGCGACCTTCTGTATGAAGTAATATTTATTTTAAATTTCAATTTACAGCATTCACTAACGCCAATATTGCGGGATTTTCTTGAAAAGTCGATAGTTTGTCAATTGGAGAAATTCCTAGCTGTATGGAGCTCTAAGTTTCATTATTATTTTCGTAAAAGCCGAGTGACGGATCCTAACATGAGCCCCGTACATACCATTCAGCATTTTCACATATTATTTTTTCTGAGTGCAAATTTCTTGTGGCCTACTATCCTACCATCAACGCCTACTTTTCCAAACTAGTCATTTTACTTGCGGCATCCAGACTAATATTTTGTGTGTATTCTCATATGTACGTGTGCTGTACGTCCAGCATATTTCATTCTTGCTTTAACTGCGCCAACAGTGTTTGAAAAGGATACATTTCAAACTCTTCTCCGGCCTCGCGTTTTCCTTCTTTTATAGATCCAAATACTCTCCTCAGCGCCCCAGTTCTCAAACATCCACATTTTTTGGTTCTCCCTTCGAAGAGGAAATCAAGTTTCACACTCATGCAAAACAGGAGGATGCATTGTGAGAGCTGCTTACCGAGGGCATGGTTGAACTGCCTCTCCACTGCGGAATAAGTAAAATGACGAAACTTAGTAGGAACTGCACGTGTCTCGCCGGCTGAGAGCTTTCTTGAGGCTTCTTGGATCACCTCTTGTAGTTCCTGACACTGGGTTCTCCATTCCTCTGTCTGCACGTCACTGGAATAAACATTAAAAACAAAATATTCACGTCTACAAATTCTGGCGTTCAAGATGTGAATCTGTATGCATGAATTCATAATGAGAATGAGCCAGATCCTAGCTTTAAGAAAGATATAATTTTCTTGGAACTCGTTCTACAAGAGAAAATTAGGCAAATGAAAGTTAATATTCCATGAAATTAGAGAAACAGCTAGAGATAGATTGGCTTGGGTAATACAATAAACTGTGAAGCCTACAAATAGAACTCTAGAGCAAAAGAAACGTTCATTTGCAAATTCTCTCTGATGCCAAGGATAGAATTCATAAGAAGGCAGAACTACTCCTAGTAAACAGATATCGTTGAAGAAAAGAGATGATACATACTAAGGAAAACAATCCGCATGCATAATTAATTTTTCTATTTATGTAACTTCATTCCACATTGTGCTGTTTGCAATTTATTTGAGATGGAACAGGAATATACAAACGGGATAGCACTGTGCCCAATATTTGGCAACATATGCGCATATTACATCAAGACACAACTGGATGAAGGTATGTAAGGAAACATGAATAATGCGAGAAGACTATAACGTGTATTTCCCAATAGCATTGTAGAGTACGTCTATAGATGAATATTAATTGAACGATTAGTATATCAATTAATTATATTGCAATTATTTTTATAGAAGTCATCTCTTAAATACACGTATAAGCTTAATCGAAACGGAAATATGAGTTCCATGCACTTTGGGATTTCGTTATAAGTATGCTTTACCATAGACATGCATTGGTTGACGTATATGAATTATGTAATGAGTGGCAAATGAACAGTGCCCAATTAGAACAAGCAGTTTTGAGGAAAAAGGCCAAATAAGTAACTTGAAAGAAAGGATGAAGGAATATATTCTTAATACAGGCCATAACTCATGAATTTAGCGATTATTTAAATACAGTACGACCGCTTCTGTGCTCTAGTGGTCAGAGTTGCTGCCTACAGATCCAGAGGTCCCGGGTTCGATTCCGGCACTACCAGATTTTCTGAGAAGTAGTGGGTCTGGAACGGAGTCCACTCAGCATCGTGAGGATAACTGGGGAACTATTTCAAGGAAATAGAAGCTCCGGTCTAGAAGACCGAGATTAACGGCCGTGGGGATCCGTTGCGCTGACCATTTAACACTCTTTATCAGCAAAAGTTAGCAGTAACTTCGCTGACAACCGGCGGTCGCTCGGCCGGTATAGTTCGCCTGCCATGGAGGTTGTTTTGTAAATACAGTACGCAAGAAAAGGTGGAGAACAAAGACGGCAAATGGATGTTTTTGGGAGGACAGGAATTACAGGACATGTGCGTCAGCCTTGTGACTTCTTTTTGGTGGAGAGAATTTGTTACCCAAATCGACAGAAAAAATATACGCTAATTAAACTGTGGTATATGGAGGAAGTAGTGTCATGTATATGATAGGAATTACATTACCTTGGCTGTCGCAAAACGTAGTTGGTATCATCCCGACTGTACCACGCATCTAGCAAATCAGCTTTCAGACCGAGGTCACGTGCTGTTGAGTAGATAGCTTCGTACTGTTCCAGCTCTAATTCCTCCGGTAGAGGGCAGGGTAGGTACTTGTTCCCAACTAAACACTAGAATGATAAAAAAAAGAGAGAGATTACGAAAAAAGCATTACTAATAAAATTACACTGTTGTAATTACATTAAAATCTTCCTAAAAATAATCTTGGAATAGCGTGTATATCGAGGACAAGCAGATCTATTGCATTTGTACAAATGGTACTAGAAGTGTTTCAGACGTGCCTAATCCGAGGATCAATAACAGAACAAAGGCATATAAGGGCCAACGCAATGTGTAAGAATACGGAGAACGTGTATTCTCCATCCGATTTCTACTTTCGCCTTGTAACAACGCTCTGACTACACGCTACGCGGAAGCGTCGGAGAAGTTGCCGCCCCAGCACGGCGGAAAATTTATGCACAGTTCAGTGATGCCCTGATGTACGGCCAGGAACTGGAGACTAGAGACTAGAGCTGCTTCTACCTTCCAGCTCAGGGTTGTGTAATTCAAACCCCTTAGGAACTGCACCCTGCCTTAGCTATGAAAACTTTCCTTTTAAATAGCCGGTAGGGTAGGAGAGCTGCAACAATCAGATCTGAGAAACACAAATACACGAATACAAATTGGGCCCGTATGTTCAAAAATATTTGAATTAAATGTTTCTAAGAGGTCGACGGTGCTTAAAAGTCAGCAGGTAAATGTTTCTTAAATTGCATAAATGCTACTTTTGATTTTAGTTAAATATTAATTTTATATTTTTCTAAATTACTTATTGGGTGATGTGTGAAACAAACTAAACGATTACATCGAATGTTCTGTAAGTATTTTCTGTAAAAATTTATTTTTGACAATATTCGTCACCTCTCTTTTAAGAGGAAGAAAGTCTAACATACTTGCAGAACGGACGGATATTACTGCCGGTCACATGTGGCCCGCGTAGCATCAGTTGCACAGCCACGGTCTAGTCCAGTGTTTCTTAACCGCCGGGCCGCATTACGGTAGCGGGCACTGACATCAATTATACCGGACCCTAGACTTAGAAAAAAAATTACTGGGCCACGGTCTCGCAAATGTTGAGAACCACTGGTCTAGTTTATTTAGTAATGATAGAGATGCACATAAATGCTGAATAGAAAAGATTAGAATGGAGATAGTCACGGCAATCATTTGTCTGAGAAAAGAAAAGAGAAAACCTCAGTAACCTCTCCGACGTTAGATTTGGGTGCCTCACGAATACAGGTCTACAGTGTTGCCTCTGCTCTGTGGCCTTTCACTTCAGTTAGTTACTGGAGCCTGTCACAGCAAGTGTTGCCGATGACAGAGTCGTAATAATAAGAAAACTTTAAGAGAAGCAAGTCAGAACTATGAAGAAAGCAGTCTTCTGGGATTTGGCACCGTGTATATGTGGTGTTAACCGACGTTTCGGAGGAAAGTATCGCCTCCATTTTCAGGGTAGAAGAAAAAATATAAGAAATCTGCAAGCGAAGAGACCGTGAGAACCGGTAAAAGCAGACAGTCTCCGAAACGTCGGTTAACATCACATATACACGGTGCCAAATCCCAGAAGACTGCTTTCTTCATAGTCACCGCCGTGAAAGCCTCAAATCTTACAAGCCAGAACTACTTTAGAAAAATAACAACTTCACAGATTGGTGATATTTTCATATCACTTCGGTCCAAAAGGAAAACCTACTGTTTTAATTCCTAACTTCCGTCATATACTGGCTTATGTCGGTTCAGGAAGTAACAGTGACTGCCGAAAGGAATGCAGGAAAGAATCAGAGTATTAAAGTAATGTTCTTTTGCTGGACCTGCGGCCATGTTGTAAGCTTGAGTTGCTACCAGACTAACATCTTTCATTAGCTTCGTTGTGCAGTGTTGTGAGGCGCTGTGGGAGGCTGGGATACAGGAGCCGTCTGGCTATCGCTTGTTCCTGCAGAGATAACCACATCATCCTCTGCGGGCCGTATCCATTATCCGGCAGTGTTCGGCTCTCTACTCATTACCAGTAAAGACCAAACTAATAAACTTTCTGGGGCGTATCTCATCCCGACACACGGCAAATCCTGACCAGTGAAAGGTTTGTCGGGACTGCATCGGCAGCCTGCACTTCCACGCTTCTGGGGAAAGAGAGAGGAAGAGAGACTGGAAAAAAGAGAGGAAAAATAAAGAAAGTAAAGGAGGGAAAGAAAACTTGCGGGATTTAAGAAAACAGAAGACGGAAAGGAAATAAAATGGAAAACGAGATGGAGAGAGACAGTAGAAAGAAATGAAGAACGAAAGAAAGGAAGGAAAAGGAAAGAAAGAAGAAGCAACAAGTTCCGAGTATAACTCATAAAACCTTTTCTAGTGCACAGATTTCTAGTTCTACACAACTATTATTTTTATTATTGTTATTATGTAAGTTAATTTTCATAAAGAAATTAATAATTATATGTAGATTTTCATCAAGTTAAATTTGTCTGATATTACCTCAAAATTCGCACCGTCATGTCGCCATATTTGTAAGTGCTTACGTACAAACAATGATGTATATGTGATAAGTAGTTACGTTTATGATCTATTTACATACCAGAAGTCACACGCCAGGCTCCAACTGTTAATTATTTTCCCCAACAAAATCTAAAGAGAAAATTATTTTATCGTACTGTTATTTTACATTTTATGTAAGACTGTCTAGATAAAATCCGCACATTTCTCTACGATCTATTGCCGAACTTCTTCTCATCTCAGTGTAATTATTAAGCTGTTGGCGCTCCCACCGCACAAGTTCACTGTCCGCCGTGTTATTATGAGGAATTATATGAAATTAAAATCTATGACGGAGTTGACTCCAATGGCATGACGTCCAAACCAAATTTCTCACAAATCTGCCAGCTGATAAGAAAGTTTAAATTAGGGGACACACATAGAGAGCATGATGATTTCACAAGCGTATTTCTATCCTGAGAGAAGGAAGGTAGGCTGGAAAAGAAGAGGGAAAAATTTAAGGAGAAAAAACGAAAAAAGAAGGGCTACATATCGCACTGCACGCTGACAGCTCCCGTAATGTGAAGTGGTTCCAGGTGACTGGGTGTCCATCGTAAACGTATCCGTTCAGATTTCATGGATCACTTCAGATCACTTGACTATACCTTCTCATGCATAGGAATTATACAGAGAAAATATTCTTCTGCGTTTGGTACAGTCTTGTTTTATACCTGCGAATGATTCTCAGTGGAAGCGAGCTCATAGAGGGAAGGTAATTACCGTCCATCCGTCCGCATGTTTCATCTCCGAAATTAGTATAGGAATATCGATTCAATGTGGTTGGTATTGTTGGGGAAACTTAATTTTAGCTGGTATCCGTAAATTACTGCCAATAATTTACAATGAAATTTGTAATAGTTACTAAATTTGTATATGCAAGAGGAACGAAGAAGACAATATTTTATTCAGAATCTAAAGATTTGTACATTGATTTTACTCTTGTTCAGTATTATACCGAGCTAAATGCTGTGCAGCTACATATTCTGGCGTAACGAGCATTCAGGATTACAGAGTCTTCGGTTACTTGCAAACTATAAGGGTCATATAATGTAGAAGGCATTATTAAAGCAAAGGTATCCCTGTAACAGGCCGTGAAGACCTGTAGGGTTGTGAGAGGTTGAGGCTCTCACATTTTCTAGACTATCGGCTCGCAGATGGCGGTAAGGAAGATTCCTGGCACTTATTTCTCTTAGAGGGTGAGTCGACCCCAGGGCCATATTGCGGGTGGAAGTATTAGGTAAATAAAAAATACTCATCGGGACTCGAACCCGTGACCTTGCCGCTTGTAGCATAGTGTCTTAACCAACTACGCTACCGCGTACCCCAGAAGGTATTAGCAAGATCATGAATGGCGGATAATAAACAATTTGTAGAAGGCGGTTGTGGCTTATTTTCAGGCATTATCCTACAATTCGACACCACACAAAGTGCTTAGTCAGGATGAACGGTGACACAGCCAACATACGAAACAGGTTATCTCCCGTTATTGCTGCATATTCAGCTCGGTGGCAGTGAAGTTGAGAGCAAGGTCAGATTAATCTTTCGCTGCAGTACTATATTACTCCTAATATGCAGTTTCCGAACTCTGGAGGTACGCAAATTATGTACGGGAGATCAAAGGACACGCATATATTTAACCGCACGTCAGAGAAAAAGGGACCTGAGGGTTGGGTTTAGACAAGTCCTTCAATTAGGAATCTTTTATGTATGATATAGAGCGGCAGTGCCCTAAGCGAACTCTTTTAACATTATTAGTTTAATATTTACTGTATTCTGGAGCGCTGTAATATGACATCGGGAGCAGACGCTCTGGAGGATGTGAAAGGGAAGGATTAAGGGAACAGCGTAAAGAACTACTGATGCTTACAGTCCACATCAAGAAGAATTCCCAGCATTTTATGGAACCCGAAGGATCATTACCGTGTTCACAACGGCTCTCCACTGGTCCAAATCCTGAGCCATCTCAATCCAATCCATACCATCCCTTCCTATCTCTCTAAGATCCGTTTTAATATTGTCCACCCACCTACGCCTTGGTCTTCCCAGTGGTCTCTTTCCTTCTGCCTTTCCCACCAATATCCTATATGCATTTCTCGTCTCCACCATTCGTGCTACATGCCCTGTCCATCTCATCCTCCTTGACTTGATCATTCTAATTATACTTGGAGAAAAGTACAAGTTATGAAGCTCCTCATTATGCAGTTTTCTCCAACCTCCTGTCATTTCATCTCCCTTCGGTCCAAATATTCTCCTCAACCACCCTCAGTCTATGTTCCTCCCTTAATGTCAGAGACCAAGTTTCACACCCATACAGAACCACAGGCAAAAATATAGTTTACATTCCACGTCAGAATACAGAATACAATAGAGAAAATGAAACATATATCATTTAGAAATTTATATTTGAATAATATGTCTTCTAAAATGTATCTGTAGGATCGGGGAATTTAAAAAGAAAAAATCGCTTCCACGCGTTCTTAAATTTAAAACGAAAATTTTTATCGCTATGACTACCACTATCCGTTTTGTTTCGAGACTAGGATTAGCATTTGTCCCTCCAATAAATTTTAGGCCTGTTTTTATTTCTTCTTGCAGGTTCGCAGTCTAAAAAGGTACGTGATATTAGGCCCGGGTGCATTTTAAAATAAATTTATAATAATTAATTCTACGAACTCGAGCCGCTTCGACCGTATTTTTGATATAAAGCTTTTGTCTAATATCTTCATTGCATTGGTTATCATCTAACATATACGTCTAAATGAATGTACTATAACAGGCTAATACAATAAGAGTGCAAATGCGTGTTCCATTAAGCTCAGATGCTCTTAAAATACATTCCTTGCAGTTTGGGATAACTCATTAGTCGACTCTCCAGGAACAGAGTATGTAACCATAAAAGGTAAAAAGGTAAAGTTGTCCCTGTGATCAACGAATTAAGCACTACGCCATTAAGGCGTATGGGGGAGTGGATGTATAGATCCACATTTTCTTGACCTCGGTGCTAGCTGGAGGTGAGTGGTCAGCTTTACGCCCCGGCCGCTTTACCCCAAGGGAAAAAGTCCTCGGTAACCATTGGATAGGAGGTTGGGTGAACCCCAGAAGCGGTCTGGACGATTTGAAGAAGAGAAAATTCCTGATCCTACCGGGACTCGAATTCCGACCCCTCAGTCGTCCAGTCCGTAGCCAGTCGCTATACCGACTAAGCTACACCGGCTCCAAGAATAAGTAAGTATAATGTTGCAAACCTAGTAAAAGCACAGAAAACACCGTTACTGAGACACGTAACTTTTCCTTTTGCTTAGTTACATGATATGGTGCAACAAAAATAGTTACGAATACAATTTTGTTATCTGTATGAATTGTACATGCACAATTTTAGCAATACACCGAATTATTCCGGAATTATTTCAGAAATATTGTGAAATTATATGCGGTGTTCACTGCAAGATGAAACCGCATGTCAGGTTTTGGTACAGAACCCCAGATTGAAATTGAACTGAATTATATTGTCACGATTTTATTGGCATGACTAATAATAATGGTTTGGATTTGATGATTGAATTTATTGATCACTCCTTTACAACCACCTGTAATCACAGTCAATTAAAACAGTTCACAATAAATGACTGCCTAGGACTCGCTCCATTCAGCTTTCTCTCTCTATTCTGATCTGAACTACGACCGACTTCATTCTGATCTGAACGGTCTGATCTGGACTCTCTCCATTCTGCTCTCTCTATTCTGACCTGAACTACGACCGATTTGATTCTGATCTGGACTCGCTCCATTCTGATCTCAACTACCACCGACTTCATTCTGATCTGAACTTCCTGATCTGGAACCGCTCCGTACTGCTCTCTCTATTCTGATCTGAACTACTACCGTCTTCATTCTGATCTGAACGCTTTGATCTGGACTCGCTCCATTCTGCTCTCTCTCTTTATTCTCATCTGAACTACGACGGACTTCATTCTGATCTGGACTCACTCCATTCTGCTCTCTCGCTATTCTGATCTGAACTACGACCGATTTCATTCTGATCTGAAATTTCTGATCTGAATTCGCTCCATTCTGCTCTCTCTCTCTATTCTGATCTGAACTACTACCGTCTTCATTCCGATCTGAACGGCCTCTTGTATAGCGTATCGGTATCCAAGGAAATGTTTGTTGATCACTTACATCCAAGGAAATGCCTGTTGATCCCACAGCGACGTGTTGATTTACAAGAATCTATCTCCATGGAAACAAACATGCTTCATTTTCGTATCCCAGGAAACGTGTACCGCAGCGAGTTCATTTCCAAGAATCCATTTCTACTGAAACGTGTTTGTCGCTCGCTTCCTGGCCATGGGTCTACATGTCACAATATGAAGTCTATTCGAAAGTGAAATTTTTGGATGAACAGAAAGTTCCAATTTATTTACTTGGGGCCAGGAACGCTTAAATGGAAGGGTTAAAAGTATACGTGCATATATGAGCAGAGGGTTATATGCTTGTGTAACAGCATTTCAAACGTTCTTTCAGTTGAAACAGAAATTACAACCTACACGTGGACGATGATTTATGCTGAAAGACCGGATAATGGTCTGTGCCCCACTCCACGCCCACAGGCTAAAAGCATGATGTTGTATGCGGGCAGAAAGGATCAGCTCAAGCAGTCACTCCGGTATCTCGTATTCGGGACCTATTCGATTATAGGAGCTAACTTCACTCCTGGATAGTTTTACTCCCACAGGAATGAGATTCAGTTCCGATTGAAAGGAAAGCTGAGTGGGCTTCAAAATGGGCCACAATGTGATGTTGAAGAGAAACAACTCTTTCTCCGCCTGAAGCAGAATCTCACTCTGACTACTGATCGAGTTGTCCAATGTCTAAAATGGATTAGAATATTAAAATTCGTTTCAAAGTCGTGAAATCTGGGCCCGCCAAGTGACTGGTCACAGCTCCGATAACCGAGGTCCTTTCTTCAGTCAGGGACAGGGATTTTTCTTCATCACCAAGTCCAGGCCCTACCCAAAATTCATTATTATTGTTATTATTATTATTTCTATCATTATTATTAATTTTCCGTCATATTATGACACTTAGGCTTCTGATTTATATTTGTGGTTTTTTTATTTAATTATGCTTTGTTAATTGCATGGGTTGTAAGTGTAAAATAGGGGATGATTGTGTACGTTAAATTCAGATGTAAAAGGAAGAGTGAATAGCTCAGTTCCAGGCGTTTGAGTCCAGCACTGCAATAATGTGTATCGTTTATGTAATGAGTAGGCAGGAAACATAAGGTGGTCACAACGAAGAAATAAAAGAGAAAGAAAAGAGAGAAAGGAAAGGAAGTAGGAGAGATAAAAATATACGTTAATACTGTTTATATTAAAGCGAGTGTTATCGGCTAGAAAACATTCACTTCGTAGAAAACTGTCTTGTCTTCCTTCCTTGAGCCTGAAAACTGTAAATAGGCATAACTTGCGACTAGTATGAACGTGATGGGAGAATTCAGGACGGTGCAGGGAGCTGACTAGGAAACTGTTTACAGAAGTGTGAGAAGAGGCGTTACACTTAACAGCTGCATCTCCCGGGGACTCAGCCTCAACTAATGCGAGTCCCTCGAGTTTCCAGTATGTAAATGGAGGGACTGTCTCCCCTCCCTGCTCTACAAAAATGTAGTGCTGTCTACTGCTACAGTGAGAGGACGTAGAATTTGGGCAAAGCTAAGCTGGAACACGTTCACAGGTTCTCCTGGCTGCTTCATTTTTACATTTTCTTCATTCATTCCAATTATTCATCCTTAACATCCTCATGGACCGAAGGGAGATGAAGTGACAGGAGTTTGGAGAAAACTGCATAATGAGGAGTTTCATAACTTGTACTCTTCTCCAAATATAATTAGAATGATCAAGTCAAGGAGGATGAGGTGGGCAGGGCATGTAGCATCAGTGGGGAGGAATGAATATAGGATACTGGTGGGAAAGCCGTTAAGAAAGAGACCACGGGGAAGACCAAGGCTTGGGTGGGTGGACAATAATAAAATGGATCTTAGAGAGATAGAATGGGATTGGACTGCTCTGGCTTAAGTTAGGGACCAGTGGAGAGCTCTTGTGAACACGATAATGAACTTCCGGGTTCCATAAAATGCTGGGAAATTCTTGAGTAGCTGCAGAATTGGCGGCTCCTGCAGAAGGGCTCAGCTCCATGAGTAAGTAAGTAACATCCTCAGAAATTCATTCAATGACTTTCATATTTATTCAATTTCGGGGACAGAGCTTTTTTGTTCTTTTCTAATTTCTATTTACCAAACTACAATACGCCCCATACTGAGGAGTTCCATAACTTGTACTCTTTACTAAATACAGTTACAGGTGATTGAAAAATTACACTAATATTACTCTTCTACTTATGAATTCATTTGTCTCCTAGAAGCTTCAAATACAGTTGGGTTTCAGAAGTTGTGACGATGATATAAATACAATTATTGCATTTTTGGACTTTATTTATCGCCATGTTTTTTATTTAAAACGACTTCTCGGAGACTGGACTGTCTCCGTCCTCAGGTAAAAGCCTGCTCAGTTGGGCCCAATGGACAGAGCTATTTCCTCTCTCGGGGTCGGAGTCCAGTTTCCGAAACTTTTCTTTTAAATAATAAACCAAATGATGGATGCTCTCCAAAAATTCNGTCTCCTAGAAGCTTCAAATACAGTTGCGTTTCAGAAGTTGTGACGATGATATAAACACAATTATTATATTTTTGGACTTTATTTATCGCCATGTTTTTTATTTAAAACGACATCTCGGAGACTGGACTGTCTCCGTCCTCAGGTCTCCTACGCAGTTGGGCCCAATGGACAGAGCTAGCTCCTCTCTCGGGGTCGGAGTCCAGTTTCCGAAACTTTTCTTTTAAATAATAAATCAAATGATGGATGTTGTCCAAAAATTCAATCACTGTAAATCGAACCCGCTACACTTGGCTTGTAGAACTAAATCAGAGATACACGTATAAAGTAGCAAAATAAATGTTTACAAATTAAGTAAGAGACGAAGGAGGCAGGAAGAAACAAATATAAGATACAATTAAGATGGAAAGTGTTTAAGAATTGTGCTGAAAGAACTGGGAAATAAGCTGAAGAGGAAGATAATATTTAGCAAAAGTTAAATAACCATGTGAAAGGAATGAACGATAAAGCAATCGAAAGGAATACGAGAAAGTTGTAGAAAGCAATGGTACGAAGGAAATCGTGAAAGAAAAAACATGGTTGGAAGGAAAGAGAAAAACAAGAAGAAAGGAAGAAAGCAGTCTTCTGGGATTTGGCACCGTATATATGTGGTGCTAACCGACGTTTCGGAGGAAAGTATCGCCTCCGTCTTCAGGGTAAAAGAAAAAATATAAGAAATCCGCAAGCGAAGAGACCGTGAGAACCGGCAAAAGCAGACTGCTTTCTTCCTAGTCACCGCAGTGAAAGCCTCAAATCTTACAAGAAGAAAGGAAGACTGAACGAAAGAGCAAACAAGTCAGTGCGAACGAGGCCTGTACAGAAATCCCTCGGTAGCTGCTGGGTTGCTCAACGTCAGGACCTTA
>NW_019735463.1:389659-400037 GCF_002891405.2 Cryptotermes secundus
GGGGGGGGCTAGTGCGACCACGGCCATCACGTCCTGCCTAGCGCTATGCTGAACACAAAGTATGCGTGTTCGCTTAAGGCTCAGGATACGAATGTGATAGTGTAACATAAGGATTCATTGAAATGGCAATCGGGAAACCAGAGAAATGATTTGGGACGCCAATGAAATCCCACTTCCAGAAATAAGAATCTGTTGGCAGAGAAATGGCCGATTTAATTTTTTCGCAATTTAATAACCTTGGATAAATGAAACGAAATACCGCGTTTGGAAAAGCTGAATTAAAACCAAAGATCTCATGAGCTGAAATCTTTTTATTAAGCCAGACTTTACAGTGCAGCCCACCACGGCCACCTTACGGTGATCATTTCATTATAAAGTATATTTTTATCGTAATATTAAATTTGTGCACACGATTCCCATGAGCATGTCGCAGAACCTGAAGTGAGGATTTTGGATCCTCACAACTATGATAATTCGGGAAAGCCAAGTGTATCGAATTGGTTCTTTTCCTTTCATTTCTTTAAGAAGTCACCATTTGTGACTAGTTTCACATCCCCACTGGACTCTACTAAACATTCTGGATTGATATATCCGTCGTCTTTAAACTTCGTTATGTATCATTCGCTTCCTCTCCAGGATATGACATCGCTTGTACCGGCAGAATTTTGAACAAAACGCAAAGCTAACCCTGCTTTAAATCCCACTCTCTTAAACAGAAACCCACAGAAAATTGCGTTACAGAACAATGGATTTCCAAAAGAAGACGTGCAAAATAAATCCTGAAACGAAGGTTTCGGCAAATAAAAATATTATGTAAAGGAACGCGAAGATTTCTGGAAAAGTGGAAAAAAGAAAGCAAAAGGAATGTCAAGAAAAGTGATCTGCCTCAAAGGAATACACAACAATAGAGAAGAAAATGAAGAAGATAGAAGTTTTCCTACCGATAAGTCCTTTTTTTTTTCTTTCTTTTCAAGAGGTTCCGATGCTTTCACAGCGCAGTGAACCGTTCCTACGGCGCCACAATTCAGACTGCGGTATTAGGGAGACAGGTATGGCGCATGCGTGGCCAGTACATATGTTAAGGAAGGTACAAGAGAGTGGCTTGGATTATTCTTAGATACTCTCAACAAATTGAATCAAATTTAAAGCGTTTTACATTATTCTTTCAATTTGAAATTATTTTATATATTCACGCTCGCTATCCAACTGACTGACTGACTGATTCTCAGTATTATTCTGAACTAGTTAACCTCAACACACACACTAGTCCTCTAAATTTCATTTCAGTATCATCACCACTTATCATTCTGAATGAATAAGTAAGTGACAAGTTAAATATAAAAATTACTTTTCCGTGTAGGTAAAATACAATCCTCATATTTATATCTGTTTCTGTAAGTTCTAGTTCATTACTGTTCTATTGTTGCACCTTGATATATCGACTAGCTAAATACCAGACGGACCGTACTAATCGATATCCATTTTAAACCCCGACTTCTAATTTCGCCAGGACTGCCTATAATATTAGTTTTTTTTATTGTTAGTGAGATGGGACTAAGTCCCTTGTACTGCGGCCACTTCTGGTCTATTGTACCAGCCCCAGATGATAGGTGAGGGTGATTGTGGAGCAATTGGTTGAATGAAGATTGACAGGGGATACCGAAGTACTCGGAGAAAACCTGCCCCAGCGCCACTTTCTCCACCACAAAGCCAACTTCACCAGACCCGGGATCGAACGCGGGCCACCGCGGTGGGAAGCCAGCGACTAACAGCTTGAGCTATGGCGCGGCACTCAATATTAGCTTACGTTTAACATAAATATTATATTCCCTTTACAATTCTGTGTCAGCTTACAAAATGTAATAAACTTGGGCGTGGAATATAGAGCAGAGTAGTTTAAAGCTGAAGTACAATTATGAAGCTTCCTTCCCAGCACTGAAACTGGGACAGCCTGGGACAATCCTTCTGGCAGGTCAAAACCGTCAATCATTCGTCTATTACTACTCGTACTGCTGAAAGAAATATGTGTGCGGGGTTTTGATTTTATAAAATGTTATTTAATGAGAAGTAATTGGGTTCAATAGGTAGAGACTACAGATCAGTAACGGCAAGTAACAGAAAGACCTTAACCGGCCGAAGGAATTATTCCCGACTTAGTTTGTCTGCAGGAATCTACATCGAACTCCCAAATTATGTATTTATGTACCAAGGTGCATTCAGAACGGATAGGAGAGTCTTGAATTGAAAGCGCTGGAGTATTTCGTTGTTGGAATTGGAGGTTATTTTTCGAGTCTGACTCTACTTTGTCTCAAATTAAATATTTATACGTACCTAGAGAGACAAAGCAGGTTAGAGGATCGATACAGAGGACAAAGGGAACAAATATTTTCGCTCCAACTGACATAAATTCTTTAGGTTATTCTATTTTAAAGTCAGGAATTTGGGACGCAATGAAAAATATAAGAGATATCAGATATAGAATTTTCTGTGAGATTTCATATTAATTTATAATTCTTTCCCTGCCGAAAGCGGATATATAGACCTCTTAATAAGCTATGTCTGTACTTATGTTATGAAAATATTCTACTAACTTCATAACGAAAACAGGAAAGATGCAAAACGACGATTTTCATAAATACATCGAGTATTCGATTTTAGTGTACTCCTAAAACATCAGAACATTAATATTAATTTCTCTCTGGCGCTTTATGAAAGACAAGAGATGGGCAAAGCAGTCACATGATGTAGGGTATCTATTTGTAAAACCTGCATCTGCAAGATTAGGAAAGTTTCATCCAACTTTGTACGATATATCTCTTACAATGTCTCTGCAGTACGTGTACGAAGTGAACGCACAATGGAGAGGAGCCATGCACATCACTTTATCCTAACATAAGAGTATCATCTCCTGAACTACTGAACAAATTCCTCTTACATTAGGTACTGCTTTTTTGCAATGGGGGTTATCGTTGATGTTACAGCGGTGACTATAGGGACTTACAGGCCGTGCCATAGCTCAAGCGGTTAGGCGCGGGCTTCCCACTGCGGCGGCCCGGGTTCGATCCCAGGTCTGGTGAAGTGGAATTTGTGGTGGACAAAGTGGCGCTGGGTTAGGTTTTCTCCGACTACTTCGGTTTCCCCTGTCACTCTTCAATCCACCAATTGCTCCACAGTCACCCTCACCTATCATCTGGGGCTGGTACAATAGGCTAGACGTGGCCGCAGTACAAGGAACTTAGTCCCACCCCATTAGCAATAAAAAAATAGGGACTTACAGCTTTTGGCACATAATGTCGCGAAACTCTGCTTTACGCTTTCTTCCTATTGGATTCTTGCTGGGCTTATTATTCGACCTTTAAAACGCAGACGATATGTACCTCCGAAAGGTTGCTTGACTTTCTCCCGACTACAAGGAGCTATATTCCAAAAAAACATAACCCTTCCCGATTTTTGCTGTTCACTCGTTGATTCGGGAACCTCGACATCTCACAACCCTATGGGCCTCCATGGCCTGTTTACAGGGATATCTTTACTTTACTTTACTTTACTTTTATTCATTCATTCACTCATTGAGCTGAGCTGTTCTTGAGAAGCTGCCATCTGTGCAGTTACTCAAGAACTTCCCAGCATTTTGTGGAACCCGAAGGTTCGATACCGTCTGATTTTTGTTGTTACTGGACCAATATGAGGAGGACGCGCGGTAGCGTAGTTGACTGAGGCACTATGCTACAAGCCGGAATGTCGCGGGTTCGATTCCTGATGAGGTATTTGATTTTTCAATTGACCGAACCCTTTCAGCCGCACTATGATCCTGGTGTAGAGTCAGACTCTAACACAAACGAGTACCAGGGAGCTTCTGGGAGTAAAGTGAGGCCGGTGTGTAGGGCTGACAACCTAACCACCAACTATGAGCCGATTGCTTAGAAAATTTGCGAGCCTTGACGTCTCACAACACTTTTGGTCTCCACGGCCTCTTACAGAGATAGCTTTACTGTTTCTTTTTTTGGACCAGTATGAACTGTCACCTACTTGATGTGAACCTGAAATCGTTCATTCAATTTTGCGAAAGATAGCTTACTATAAAACAATTTGTAAGTGATATAAAATATAGTTCCCACGAACATTTACAAATATTGCTTGCTGAATTTTTGGATATGTTTTTGTGTAACGAAAAACAAATACACATAATTTATCATTTATATCGGAAAGAAAGGAAGAAAAAGACCAAAAATACAGATGGATTCACAAAGAATATATTTGTAAAATATGTGTATTTCATTGGAGTACATTTTTCCACTCTTCTCAAAACAGAGAGCGGCAACAATCTTGGCGCAATATTCATGTCATGTAAGTGTTCATTAGACACATTACAGTTAAATATTCCTGGCACATAGGGCACAAATTGGAAGTACTTTCGTGAAGCTATGTCTGTTTGTTCGTCTGAACACAGCCAGATTGATTTGATATTGGTAGTACGCATGAAGGTATTCGGGGAAATTTAATTTCCGTTCGTATCGGCTCAAGTTGAACAGATCCCATAGACGCATAGCAGAGATAAACCACTGAACTGTGAGCGAATGCACTTTTCAGGGTCAATGTCAAATGTATTTCGGGCCCTAGATTTGGAGCTCCGGAGCTTAGCAGACACACGGCCACAGAGCCGAAACCTAAATTAAAATAAATTATGTCAGAATAGAGACAGTGTGAGAAGCGCGTTCCACTGCAGTGGATGCTGGTGGAGGCCGAGTCTGGCTGATTACTTCTGTTAGCTAATTTGCTGTCTGATCGATGCGTACTGCGCGTGAACTGGACGCAAGAGCGAGCCTTAAAGCCGACCGTTGAGCTCAGGACTTCATTATCCCCAGAAATATTTTCTTCGGTGATGATTCAAGCAATTATTTCGTCAGGTTTTACTGAACACGTTTTTTTATTGCTATTGGGGTGGGACTAAGTCCCTTGTACTGAGGCCACTTCTGGCCTATTGTATCAGCCCCAGATGATAGTTGAGGGTGATTGTGGAGCAATTGGTGGAATGAAGATTGGCAAGGGAAACTGAAGTACTCGGAGAAAACCTGCTCCAGCGCCACTTTGTCCACCAAAAATTCCACCCGACCAGACCCGGGAACGAACCCGGGCCGCCGCGGTGGGAAGCCGACGACTAACCGTTTGAGCTATGGCGAGGCCATACTGAACACGTTACTCAGTCTTACAACAATAAGAAGTACACCGAGCATGCTGTGTAGTAGAAAAGTTCTAGACTTATATTCAGGAGTTCCTCGGTTCGAATATTGGCTGGGACATCTATCTTAATTGAGTTTCTGCAGTTCCTTCATAAAAATGTTGGGATATTGTTCTGATTATGTCATGGCTGCTTCCTTCCACTTTTAGACGCTAAGGAACTTGAGATATTGACAGTGTCGTTAAACGAGTCATAAAAACAAATAAGAAGAGGAAAAGGAATTAATGAAAGGCCAAACCATGAAATTTTCAAACAATCCGCATGGCTTCCAAGGTGCCTGACTGCAGACACATAAACAAGTTTTTGTTAACTACGGACAACGGCGTGAAGACGAGTTCGTTCATTTCAAGTAGGTCTCCTGTACAATTCCCTGGTTAATTAATGAAGCAGTATTAAGAGGGGGTGAACTGAAAATGGGGACTGTTCCGAACTTCTATATGCACTAACTGGAACTTCTATACGGATCGCCGTACTGACTGAACGAAATCGTGCAACAATGCTTGGTTCCGCTGGCACATGCTAGAATAAACTGTTCTACTCACGGGATGACGGTACATAAAGTAAATCGTGTCTATGTCTCCCACCATGTTTGAACCACGAAACTGATTCCACGGACCAGAATTCTCCTCGAGAAGCTAACAGTTTCTCATGTATCCAAGAAGTTATCTGTGTTTTGTGGCATCAAAAGATACGAACATATTCGTTTACAAAATAACACGCCCATGGACCTTACTGTGATAGAGATTAATCCAGTCAGCATTCCTACAGCCTATATTTTGTGACTCAGTTTAATATGACCGTAATATCCCTTACTCTTTCTACCAAGTGGTTCTTGCCCCCGGGCATTTGAGCTTAGATTTTTGCGCCTTTAATAATCCATCTTACAATAGCTACATCTTATCGAAGAATGTCGTTTTCTGGGGTGTGGCGTCGTGTAGATATTGTGTAAACCGACGTTTCGGAGGAACGTATCACCTTTATCTTCAGGGTAGAAAAAATCCGCGAGCAAGGAACCAAGTGTGCAGGTGGCTGCAGTCACAACAACCTCAAATCTTACATACGAGGGTTGGAACTTTAACAGTGGCAACTGATACAAAATAGATGCATATTTCGAAGTTTTACTGTCCTTCAGTGTAGTAACAGCATTGTGTACAACCCGTTGCCAGCGATGTGGAAGTCGTAGGATACCTTTAGCAGCGCCTGTTATGTTGATAGTTCGAATGGAGCGGTCTACTGCCTGAAGAATCTCTGGAACAGTTCTGAAGCGAATGCCACGAAGTGGTTCCTTCACCTTAGGAATCAAGTCGAAGTCACAAGGGCTTAAGTCCGGGGAGTATGGTGGACGGTACAGCATTTCCCAGCCCCATCGATCGAACAAATCAGCCACAGCTTGCCATTTCTGCATGTCTGTCAAATCATGCGGAACGCATCGTGATGAAATTTTTCTCATGCCCAGGCGTTCCTTCAGAATGTGAAGCACAGACGTATGCGCTAATCCTGTCTCTCGAGCCAGCTCACGAATCGTATGGCGTCGATCACTCTCCAGTAACGCGGAAAGAGCATACACTTCTTCACTGACGTTAGGACGACCTGGCCGACGCATGTCTGCCACATTTTGGCGTCCTTCGTTGAAGGCTTTACCCACCTTTCCACTGTTCTGTAAGGCAATGCAGATTCCCTGCAAGCCTCTTGAAGACCTTGATGACGCTGTCGTGCTGTACGGCCTCTGGCACATTCAATCTTTATCCAACTCCGTTGTTCCTGTTTCGAAATCATCGTGACAACACTACATTAGACCGCCAGCTAACACGAAGCTCTGTTCTTCTCGTCACTGCGCATGCGCGTGATGTGGGAAGGAAGAGTCCATTTGCTCTGAGGTAAGGTAGGTATGTAACTAACGTGTAGTATAAGCGACATTATTGGGTTCCGTTGCATGGCGTCTCTACAGCAGTGTTGCCACTATTAAAGTTCCAGCCCTCGTAGCTATATCTCATTGTTCCAAACGCAGGTAGATGAAATGAATAAGTGACACAAAACATCGCGAGGTGATAATGTTGGTGTATATAGTCCAGCGCGATATCTGTTGCTGAAACATCGTTAAGTAATCAAGCGGAGGAGAACAGAAGAAGAATTTGTGTTGATTGGTTAAGGATTTTGGAAAAGACTGCTACTGTCCATTTCCAGGCATTCTTCTGTAGAATCTGAAGGAAGCAAAGATACTCACGTTGGGGTAGACGACAATCTGGCCGAGATTCGAACCATGCACCTGTTGAATACAATCATATAACGTTATCCTACACCACACTGAACGGCGTGATCACTTTTACTGAACACAGAACGTAATTTATTAATTGTCCACATTGTGTGCAGTTGGATTAGACGATAAAAGCGAATGGTGAGTTTGGAAGGACATGAAAAGAAGTAATCCAGGACAGTTTTAAGTCACTATTATAGAATTTGTTCGTTTGGACAGGGCATAAACACGAAGAACCAAAGTCATTTAACACAGGACCTGCCGAATAAGAAACAAGAGTGAGACGCAGTAATCTTTGGTAGCCATTTCTTTTTCACTGGTTCTACAGCCCCCTTGTGCCATGGTCTCTGATTTCCAGTTTCATGATCATTTTACACACGGCAAGACTCCTTGGACGAGTGATTGGCTCGTCGCAAGGCCTCTACATAAACACAGGACAACACAAATACAGAATAAACACATACACATATCAAACATCCGTGTTTTGTGTGGGATTCGAACCCACGATCCCGGCTTCCGAGTGAGCGAAGACAGTGCATGCGTTAGACCGCTCGATTTGGTAGCCAGACTCGGTATAATTAACTAACTGACCAAATCCCTGATAAAGAAACCATCAGCCGGAAGAATGTGGTATAGGATATTGTTTGTTAAGCTATTAGTAGCTCGTCTGGTCAAGGCATTCTCTGGCTTACAGAATCCGAAAGCGTATTGTCGTGTTCACGGCACTGGAAACGTAGTTCAACTTAGTAGCCCTCATCTTCACACAAGATTTCTCTCACATCCATTTTTAGATTACAGGTCCTTATATCATTATGTTTAGGTTTACAAAACGTCCTCTGCCTTTGACATATTCCGACCAACATTTGGCTTGAATTCCTCCTCACGTTCGTTATAAGGAAAAATGGAACGTGATACCTACGTATATTTGTAGTGACAACAAACTCCGTTGCTAATGGACTTCAGTGAGTTGGATGCACTTTCCGGCATGAGGCAGAGAGAACCTCCTTTTTCTTTCTTTTTGAGCATGTGTTCAGCCGGGGAATCATTCGGCTGTATGGACTGTATGCTTCGGATGAGTATCCCATTACCATCATGCTTACCAATGAAACGAATACAAATTCAAGAAAACAGCATTCATATCACCTCTTGCGTGAAATATTCTAAGTTTGCATCCAGTCTCGGCCCGCCTCTGTGGTTTAGTGGTCAGAGTTCCTGTCTACAGATCCAGAGGTACCGGGTTCGATTCCCGACGCTACCAGATTTTCAGAGAAATAGTGGGTCTGGAACGAGGTCCACTCAGCCTCATGAGGATAATTTAGGAGCTACTTGAATTGAAAAGTAACGGCTCCGGTCTAGAAACCCGAGATTAACGGCTGTGGGAATCCGTTTCTCTGACCACGTGACACTATTTATCCGCAAAAAGTTGGCATTAACTTCGCCGACAAGCGGCTGTCGCTCGCTCTGTCGGTATAGTTCGCTTGCGGACTAAAAGCCAACGAGTATCCAGTCTCGATAAAAGCGATTTTTCCACGAGGGCCCTCGTATTACTTTCTACAAGAGAATGGGTTTCCTGTGAACATCTGTATATCTGAATGAAGCGTGCAGTTTGCTTCCACTTGAATTACTCCTAACTTTATTATAGGACTTGTCAATTGCAGACTTTTCCTTCCATCATTCCCACAGACGTGAAGGAATTAAGCTCCGCTATCAAAAGAAAAATATTCACATAATTCTTTGACGGGCAACTGGTGAAAGAAACAAAGAGGAAACACAAGAGAAAATATGCAGATACCAGTAAAATTATCGTACGTAGACAGAATGAATATACGTGTAGTATGAGCTCTAATATATAATATAAACAACTTACACGTATACATAGGATATCGATAATGAAATTATATGAATCTCTGAGGCGAGATAATATTCAGGTCTTGTATTTACGGAGAAAGGACGTTTCATTATTTCAGTTATATTACTGTGAAAACTGCTACAAGATATTCATTGTTCTAGACATATATTTGAGACTTTGCAGTTAAACTCAAGACACAGATGACCCAAAGGAGCAAAGAATTTGCTTCCACTCGCAATTTAATCCATTATGTAGTCCTCTAAAATCTCACTACACACTGGCGGGGAGTTAAGTAGTGGAGAAATTCGCCGCTATCCTGAACCACTATAATTCAAACCACAATTTATAAGTCGATTTCTATGAGATAAATATTATCCTTCCATCTGCGCCTAGTGTTTTTTTAGTGATTTGTTCTTTTTCGATTTTTCGACTAAAAATTATCATTCATAACTCACGCGTGCTGCATGTACCTCCTACTTAACCCATTTGTTTTAATCGCTCGAACAATATTAGACGAGATGTGCAACTTCTCGTTACGTAGTCTTCCCCATCATCCTGTTAATTGTTTTTTTTACCGCCCTCACGTTCGCCTACACGTTCGGCGTCACTTATAACTCGCCGTCACGTTCGCCCTTTTGTGGTCTCCACTTTCATCCGTCGCTTCCTTGTTGCTGTCTGGTTCAGGGTAGAGTGTGGGATTGCTCTGAATTTGAATTTGTATGGACGCCAGCGGACTTGGGTGAAATCCACGAGTTTGGAACGGGGAAAACAAAGGTGGGGATATGGATAGGCGGGCGTTTGGGGTTCCAACTGCTCAGACGGTAGGACTAGATTCTGTCTCAGGGCGACTTCTGGGCCTTGCTCACACAAGGAGAGAGAGAACACTGAAAACACACACTTCACCAACACTGTTGCTCTTTATTGTAGATGTGCACTACAATTACATATTACCAGGCTGTAGCACTTTGAATTTGTACACCGGATTCGGGCCAACACCGATTTAACATCCGGGATGTTACTCCTGTTACTCCCTTTT
>NW_019735463.1:400104-406142 GCF_002891405.2 Cryptotermes secundus
TCCTCTAAAATCTCACTACACACTGGAGGGGAGTTAAGTAGTGGAGAAATTCGCCGCTATCCTGAACCACTATAATTCAAACCACAATTTATAAGTCAATTTCTATGAGATAAATATTATTCTTCCATCTGCGCCTAGTGTTTTTAGTGATTTGTTCCTTTTCGATTTTTCGACTAAAAATTATCATTCATAACTCACGCGTGCTGCATGTACCTCCTACTTCACCCATTTGTTTTAATCGCTCGAACAACATTAGACGAGATGTGCAACTTCTCGTTACGTAGTCTTCCCCATCATCCTGTTAATTGTTTTTTTTACNGGTTACAGTTTTCCATTGGCTGCAAGTATTACACTTATGATTTCCTTCCATTGATGTCTGAGTAATGAGAGAAAAATAAAGACAGGTTTGAATATCGTGAGGAAGGAATATTGTATTTCGTGTTAGTGGCATATGTGATAGGCAGTCTATATAATTATGTTCATAAATACATCGACTGCATGCAATAATTAATTGTGTCGAAACGTTTCGACGTTAAATCACTATCAGACTTTCTTTACATCTGCTATTAAATAATTTTAAATAAAATTGACTGATTTTCTAGAAATATTTAAATTTATTTAAACAACGTGATTCTGTGTAAAAACCTTTACATGACAAGACTAATAAGAATTGATCCGTTGCAACACGCAGTCTGGTGATGAACCTGGACGCATCTTGTTGCTTATGAACGCCTGATGATGGCCGTAAATGAACGAAACATGTAGCAAAATAACATCTTAATAAAACTTTTCCTTTTACAATTTGATTCTGATGATGGCCGTAAATGAACGAAACATGTAGCAAAATAACATCTTAATAAAACTTTTCCTTTTACAATTTGATTCTATCCGTTATTTATAAAAGTATAAAATTTGTTGTGATCAATGGACGTATTAACATAGTCCTGACATACTCAACAGGATGCAAAACATACGAATGAAATTATCTTTGCATTTCTGTAAAGTAACCATTTTTGTACTTGAGCACTGGTCAGTGTTAACACGTATATTCTAGAACTACATACTGTAACGTGTGGTACCGTTGCCATGCAACGACCGCGAGAAAGAACAAACGTTGCTTGGCAACGGCCGGTAAACACGTCAACAATATCATGGCTATCGCTATGCAACTGCTCGGTAAATGATTTCCCGCGGCAACACATAGGCATCCAACGGTATTGGTAATGCTGAACTATAAAAATGGAAAAAGTGTTTTCTATATGGTTCGTGCTGTTATGTTATAAGCAGGGTCAGTTGAGTTCCAGAGTTAGAGTTGTCAGCAGATCAACTGAGTGGAGTGGCGTGAAGTAGCTGGTTGGTAAGTAAGAGAGTTCAGCTGTCAGTTGTCAGTTGGAAGTCAGTCTATGAAGAGAAGACTAGGAGGTTGGTGTGGAATGGCCGCCAGCCTGAGACCCAATTAGTTGAGTTGTCAGTTGACAAGAGTTCTGCGACTGTGACATGGGGACCTGAACACGGGAAGCTGAAGAATCCGCCGAGGTAGAAATCGTTGCCAGGAAACGGCTAGTGGATACTGCAAGAGACTAAGGACACTAGTCTGTGTCTCTCGGAGATATGAAAAGTGTAGTTTCGAGTGGTGTAGACAAATGATCAATAAATCCATTCACTAATCCATACACCGTCTACAGTCACACAACTATAAAGACGTGAAAATATTGTAAGTTGTTGGTAACAAAAATTCTGAACAGTAATGTAGAGAAGTTGATATTGTTGTATTGTCTTAGTCTACTGCTTTAGCAGTAGACTAAGCAAGTTGCTATTGCTACATTATTTTAGTTAATTTTTTAAATTGTGGCAATGAACTAAGACAATGTAGCAATAGCAACAAACAAAACAACTCCGTGGCCTGTGATCCGCAAGCGAACTATACCGACCAAGTGACTGCCGCTTGTCGGCGAAATTAGTGCCAACTTTTGCGGAGAGAGGGTGTCGCGTGGTCAGCGCAACGGTTCCTAACGGCCTGTCATATATGACCCCCACGCAATTACTGTAACTTTAAATGTATAACCATTTAGTATTAAGGATACCCTTGGCATAAACAGTCCTAAAGAGACCACACACGATATTGTTTCAAGCAAGGAAGATTGAGATACGACCAGTGGCCTCACCACTGAGTGCATCTAAAATAAACACTGTAGCGCGTGGTGGTTTTTTCGGGACAAAGCCGAGGCTAGGCAGACACAAGGCAGCTCGCCTGACGCGAGGGTCTCACTCTTTCTTTCTAAATGTAAAACTACTGTATTTCTTTCTAGTGTTTCATTTCTTCAATAAACTTGGTTATTAATATTATCAACGTGTGGAGCGTGGTCTGTTTAATCTTGGGCTTTAGCGTCAGCTCCTGCACCAAGACGAACCCCGGACTCTCGGTGGCACTAGTGAGAGTTTTTTAGTAACAAGTACGCGGCGGCGGCGGGATCTGCCACCCCCACCGGCGCCGGGTAAAGACGTTACAGGCCGATAATCTCGGTTTTCTAGACTGGAGGAGCTATTTCCTTGAAATGGCTCCTCAGTTATCCTCATGAGGCTGAGTGGACCTGTTACAGACCTACTCATTCTCAGAATATCTGGTAGCGCCGGGAATAGAACCCGGGACCTCTGAATCTGTAGCCAGGAACTCTGACCACTAGACTACAGAGGCGGTTTTAGCAATAACAACAACGCTACAATATTACTCAACACAAATCTTACCAATAATTTAGTATATATTTTGACGTGGACGGCACAACGGGAAGTGGGGGTCACGTGAACTCTGCGGACTGGCGAGTGACGTCACATACCCCCTCCTTCCATCAGTAAGCAACATCCCCACCCCCACCGTGACGTAACAGAAGAGCAACTGTGTCAGGCAACCATTGCCGCTGTGACGTAACTGCACTTCCCACAGTGACGTAACAAGGGATACCGCGGTTACTACACAGCAATAAACAACTCTCGACAGCGTTGCCCAGGAACGCCTGTAAACACGGCGGTTACGCAACAGTGGTACCTATCACGTAACTGTTTTCTATGTTGTCCGTGCCGAGCCTAAATAAGGAGCAGCGAACACTATTCAGCTGTGAGTTACTAGTGAGTACGATTAACCAGTCAGTTAAAATGTAACAGCCGCCAAAGTTAGTTGAAATATAGCAGCAGTCGCGGAAAGAAGACCCGAACATGTTGTGAGAAGATTTTATGTGACAGTGCGCCAGTGAAGACTTATTGTGTGCCTTCAAGACTTTGTGCGCGCTGTAGTACAGTTATATTGGGAGTGCGTAATTCACAGACTTGTATAGCTCCCGCGTTATAAATACATGAAGACTACCGAGGGTAGAGTGAATAGAATAGTGTGTAGGGTTTGTAAACTGTGTAAATCCACAACAGTGTTATAATTAATTGTAGGTTGTTAAATAAACCAATTAACAATCCGAACGTTGTCTTCAGTAGCAAAACAGGTTACAATATCATTTATAATACACCTCGAAATATTGGTTAATTTACGTCAACAATAGCAGGCACTCTGCAAATAACGAAAAGGTATTCAAATGATGAAGGTTTGCTACAAGAAATTAAACTGCGTAATCAATATGTTTATGTACGTACGATATTTTTTAAATATTCTTGGGGGTAAAGGGCGGCTGGTGTGTAAGGCTGATAACCTTGCCGCAATCTATGAGTCGATTGTCTAGAAAATGTGGGAATCTCAACACATCACAACCTTATGGGTCTCCACGACCTGTTACATAGATACCTTTACTCTTTTTACTTACTTATGTACGTAGTTTAATCCAATATCCCACTAATCGTAACGAAGGCGCTGACTTTATTTACGTTGCACTAAATCGCAGGTTAATGTAAAGAATTCTGTGAGTAAACCGTGAATGAATCAATACTGCCGTTTACTTGGAAGTTCCATGCTTCCAGAAGTCACAAACTTCCTTGCTGGTTTGCCTATCGCACCAGAATCTTCAATTATACACTGAATACGAAATGGAAAGCTATCCCATGAAAAGTTTATACTTGGCGGATAGAGGAAATTGGAGATAAGACTCAGTAAGTACCATTGAAACAGTTCTCAGACATTGCATTCAGTGTTCTTTGATGTTACCAAGACGGCAGTACGTTTATGTTGATCTACTTTGAAATTTCTGAAAAGTTACCGTGGAAGTGAAACGTCTATTATACAGAATTCCAGTACTTCTTAATTGTATAAAGCTACATTTTCTTCCTTTCCCCTTTATCTTCTGCGCTTCTTTCTTTCTTCCGTCTTTTAGCTTCCTTATTGCCTTTGTTTCAGGTTCTTCCATTTATTCCTTTTATTTTATTTTGGCAGTAGCTTTTACACCAGGCATGTCAAACTCAACTTGTACAGACGGCCACCTCAGCCCTATAAATAATAGTCAAGGGCCGCACTTCAAAATAGAAATATACATTAGATTCTGATACAAGGAAATTTAATTCTATTTATTATTTAGGAATAATTTCAATATATTACAGCGTTCCGTATATAATGCCTCCTATTTTTTTAAAAGAAAACTACAACAGATACAGAAAGCATAATAATTCAGTTAAATAGAGCAAGATTTCAGCTACTTACAGTTATTTTTCCACATAATCATCACCATTCGTTATGCACTTTTGCCAGCAATGAACAAGAGCCTGTAGGCGGCGCCCGTAAAAGTCTGCGCCAGCAGAGGCTAGCCACTTTCTTACAGCTGCAATGACAGCATCGTTGTCTGGAAAATGTTGCCCACGTAGTCCGTCTTTCATAGGCCCAAAGAGATGGAAGTCTGAAGGTGCTAAATCGGGGCTATAAGGTGGATGTGGTAGGACAGTCCAGCCAAACTTTGCAATGTGCGCGGTGGTCGCAAAACTGGTATGGGGTCTAGCGTTATCGTGTTGCAAGCAAAAGGCTGTCTGCTTCTTTGGCCTGACTCGGGAAATGCGGGCTTTCAGCTTAGTCAGCGTCGTTTTGTAGCGTTCAGAATTGACAGTCCCTGGTAGTTATCTGCTGATCTGTTCGGATGAGGCGCTGTTCATTGTGAGAAGTGGCAGCTGAGCAGGGACGCCCATGGCGTGGCTCGTCGTGCACTTCACTTTCGCCACTGTTGAAACGCACTATCCACCGAATCACTGTGCTGACATCCACTGTATTGTCTCCGTACACCGTTAGCAAGTGTCGCTGGATGTCAATGGGTACAATTTGTTCGGCAGTGAGAAATTCAATAACACATCTGTGCTTCATATGCACTTCTATGTCAGACACCATTTTGGTAGACTGCTCTGCTGTCGCTATCTGTTGCACGACAACCAAACTAACAGTAGATTGGAGGAAAGGTTCAACCTTTACTACAACACCAGCAACACCCGTCTCAGACTTTACATATTAACACAAAAAATAGGAGGCATCATTTACCTAAAGTCACATATCTTAAAGTTTTAAAAAGCAAGAGAATGCAATTTTTTATAAGTATCAAACAAACATACACAAGAAGACTCGTAGTTGATAATTTAATGTTTAATTATAACATATACACGTTCATCACAATGTATCATCAGCACCTGTCGCTGTGTGAAAATGAACTGAATGACAATGTACAGGAGACTACCGGACTAGTAGGAAGGTGTATCTTGTCTCAATGGTCATAAAAGTCAAAGCTTGCTAGCAGCCCATTAGACAATGGCTGGGGTTTGCAAGCTAGTTTTGAAGGTATAAATCCCTCGCACTTGTCTGTCAGTTACCACCCTCCTTGCATTCTTACTACGCCTCCAAAAGGGATTCTTGGAAATGCTTGGGGTGGTGAGACTGTGCTGTTTTTAGTGCATTACCCTTCTGAAATACAATAGTTTGTCCTTCACGAACTTTAAAAACCGTTAGTTGGTCAAACCCTTCTGCAATTCTCAGAATCACTTTTCCTGCAGCCTGCTAATTTATGTCTGCGTGAGACTTCTTGTCTTCTGGTCTGTTGGAAAATTGTCTTTACAAGTATATTTCTACTAAAATT
>NW_019735463.1:406247-457932 GCF_002891405.2 Cryptotermes secundus
CGTAATAAGATACGACGTAGCGATCGGGAACCCTGGACAGTTTTAATATTTTTACGATTGACATTTGTCAATATATATGATGGACATATATTTTAGTTATTTTAAAGTGAAGACAAGGCATACAATGTACTAGTTTGACGTGAATTGAGTAGCACCTGAAGATGGCATTCTTATGCCGAAACATGTAGTGAAAGTGAAAGAAGAAGATAGATAAGTGTATGCACTGCAAGACGGAATAAACAAATCATGAAATCAATTAGCTCTAAAAGTTGAGGGGCCTCACTTTGTGGCTATGGGGGCCGCAAGTTTGACACGGCTGTTTTACACCCTTTCCTTCTTTCAACCTTTCTATTCCTTCCATTCTTTCAAATTTCGTTTCTTTCTTTTCCATTTATTTTTAATTTATTATATTTGTATTTTTTCTAATATCCTACTCTCCATTTTCTCCCTTAATTTTCTTTATGCTGTTTCCTTTTTTCGCTTTTTCTTTCCTCCTTTCTTCTAAGAATCAGTCGTGCATATAAAGCGCCTATATTCCGATTTAAACACTTGAGAGTTGCTGCCAGGTTCAGAAGCTTACACGTGCTTACCAGAATAGAAAGAGAAGGCATTCTTACGCTTACCGAATATATGATTTAGTGAAACAGTTGTCGCGTAACTGGAATATTGTCAATGTCTCGAGCACTACATATTGAACAATCGGGAGTTTTCTTGGAACTGTACAATATAACCCATACTTCACTTGAAAGGCATATAGAATATTACCTGTTTTGTAAAAGAAAGTCTCTTCTTGCATGATATAAACATACGTGTCTTCGAGAAACCAAACTTTACGCGAAACATTTTTTTCAATATGAAGATCATTTAACGAAACACAAGGAAAATAATTCCTGACTCTTCTCTCTGAGCCTGCGTTCACCGTAAATGGGTAACCAAATGAATAAGAGAGAACATATTTGGTAATCATGAGTGGCTACAGACGGTGTTTGGATTGGCAACAGGATTTATTGAACACTTATACACACAACTCGTAACCACAAGTAACTACAACAGCCACAATGGCTCACACAATCTATAGATCACTGCAACTACAGCATACATAAATTCTTCTGTCTTCACTAGCTGCTTCCTGGTAATGAATCCTAACAAGGTCTTCTGCTTAAGTCCTTACCGGCTGACGAATATCACTCAACTGACTCACCGTTCCAACTGTCTAACTCCCAGACTGGCGGCCATCTCACACCAACCTTCTACTCTTCTTTTCACTGACTAACTGCAGCTCACGACTTGTCCCGCTTATAACATCTTGGCACGGACCGCACAGAAAACAACTTTCCATTGTTGTAGTTCAATCGTTTCCTTTGGAACATGTTTCTTTGCGAAGTCGTTACTCGGTAACGGCTCTTGTATAAGTGCTTTTGTCGAGGTCATTGCCCAGCAATGGATCTACGTGCGTACCTCAATGGAGTGAAGTTTCCGGCTATCGAATGTCACGGTAAAGTGATTAGTAATTCTCCTTCGTATACTGGAGGTGCAGGGTTCAAATCTTGGTCCGGAGCTTGGTCAGCGTGACAGGGTTTTCGTGATTTTTCTCAGTCCATGGCCGCTTTCATCTACATCCTTTCCAACTCACTATTCACTACCTATGTATCGTGCCATTCAGAATTACATAAACCGAATTGCTGACCGCGTCATTAAATAAACAGCACATATATAAAAAGATCCACATTATTGCTAGCATAACAATAAGACAGAAGCCAGAGACTCACCAGGAAGAAGCATCCCCTCGATACTCGGTGGCACTCCCTAATCTCGTGAAGATGGTCCTCAAACAGCAGAGCATCGTAGGAAGGGTCAGCTTCGGTGCCATAGTGCATGTCCACCATTTCCACCTACACACAAGAATGTCAGGTTGCGTCATAATCACTCTGCGTGGACTTAATGGTGATGAATGTAGACTGAAATATTCTGGGTTCGGTCTTCAGATATACAATGTACACCAAAAATAAAAATAATCTGACAACGAGGGCCCGGATTTTGATGACCTGAAAATATTAAAAAAATGACCTATAAAATGACCCCAAAAAAATCCAGAAAAATGACCTAAAGGAGAAAAGAAAGAACACTTCGCTTACATGTTATTCACATTTCAGAAAACATATGAAGAAAAAATCCCTAAAATGGCCAAAAATTACAAGAAATACCCTTAAAAGTCCAAAAATTTATAAAAAAATTACCCCCAAAATGAAAAAATGACCTTAAATCTTAAAATGTCAAAAAATGACAAAAAAATTATAAATAAAATTTACATTTCTGTAACCAGCAGCTCGTATCAGAGATTTATATATTTAAGAGCATTGCATAGGATACAAGGAAATAAAGAAGATGACATGTCATCAAAATTTGGGCCCTGGTGATCACTAATCACGAGACGAAATTAATATAAACAAGAAGCTCTGGAGATAACAATCTGCCTACGTTCCTCTGACTCGACTCAGACCGCATAGAAAACGACGTCTACAATAATTCCTCGTTACAGCGGGAAGAAGCTTACCGAGCTGTTGCCTAGCAACGTTAATATATATATATATATATATATATGAATACAAAGACTGATGAGAGGGATTTAAGAAGTACGCCGTTGAGGACTCAAGTGCCGTAATATACATACCAAGTTTCATAAAGTTCGGTTCAAGCATTCGAAAGTTAACTGGGTGGGGGGGTTCACAGACATAGAGATAAGACAGAGACCGCATAAACCCACTTTTATTTTATAAAAATTAGGAAAGTAAGCTAAAACTCCATAAACGTCATGTGTATTAAAATGCCTAAGCCAGTGAAACTGCCCAATTATTTAAGTTTCACAAACCTTAGAGAATAACCAGCTTATAAAGAGACACTCGATTTCTTGCAATCTTTTGTTTAAAATGTTTCGATGCTATGGACGAGAAATGTCATTATCAAACACCCTCCCTTTCTGCCAGTGAAAATTTTCGGAATATACTCGTAGTAATGCAGGGTCTAGAGAGGAGGGGTAAGAGCCCTAAAATGAGGGCTAAGAAAAATAATGAATCAATAAAATGTGTACGGGAAGTAAAGAGACATGTATCTGTTTTCTTTCTGTTTTTCGTTGATTCATTTCCGTTGAAATTCCCATCCCAGCTCTCGTGTCTTCTCCAGCACATTCTGCTATTCAATTAAAATTTCAAGGTAAAAATGTAGATGCAGGAATACTTTTGTTTTATAAATAAAATAAAGTTGTTAAAGGAGTTAATTCTCTTAGGCCCAACGTCGTAAATGTCGTCTTCTTCTTCTTCCTGTATTCCTGTCGCTCCCAGTTTGGAGCATAGGGCATCAGTGAAATGTTTGTTTCACTTCAGATTCTTAATCATATACACAGACGGTAGGACTCCTTGGACGGGAGATCAGCCCGTCGCAAGGCCTCTACTTATACACAGAACAACAGAAACACAGAATAAACGCACATAGACATCCATGCCTCGAGTGGGATACGAACCCACGATCCCAGTGTCCGAGCGGGCGAAGACGGTTCATACCTTAGACCGCACGGCCACTGTGATCGGCGCCGTAAATTTATTACATGAGAATCAAGACACAGTTGCATGTGCCATGAACCGAGGTATACGAGTATTTCTAGTTTCTCGCCACCAAAGTCTTCCTAACTATGCGAATGGTACTTGATCATTGACTGATACGTCAGAAGAGTCAACAGAACTAGGAGATCTGAATTCCGGGATATCCAAGGACGTTTTCCGTCAGTTTGATCAAGAAAAGCTAACGATGAAGATAAAACAGCCCACTTTATATGAAATGATGGATAATTAGTTGTCTTAGACAACTAATTATTTACTTATTTACCGATAGAAATCTGGGGTAACTGTAAGTAAATTGGAAGCCTACGAGATAGACGACCGGATTTCAGTTCCCGGCACGAAAAAGAATTGTTTCCACTGTCACAACCGGGTAAGATCTAGGGCCCAATCCCATGCCTAAGGTATAAAGCTGGAAAGGCTTAAAAACAAATCACCAGTGCCTATTTTGGAGTTTCAACTTCCCACCACCCTTTGCGGTTATATGGTATAGTACTGAGGCAAAGTGCTAAGAGTAAAAGTAAGTAAAGCTATCCCTGTAACAGGCCGTGGAGGCCCATAGGGTTGCGAGACGTTGAGGGTCCCACATTTTCTAGACAATCGGCTCAAAGATGGCGGTAAGCCCTTAATATTTATTCATGCCATTAAATAGTTATGTCTATTGGTCACGATAAATAGTAAATATTTTGAATTTATAATTAAGGAAGTACTGCTTTTTCTATTTATCTTTACCATTCCGGAGGCTTGAAGAAATTACCGAACTCCTATTTTCGATAACCATAAGTGACTCTATGGACATTCAAGCGCACTAGGTGTATGTACATATGTACGCAGATTGAATTATCCTTACAGTTATAGGATCAAACCTTTAAGAACTAAATTTTTCTGAAAGGGAGAGCTGGAAAGTAGAATGGAAGAGTACGTTCAGGTGAAAAGTGATAGACATTCTATTGCGGAAAGGGAGAAAGAGCATCGTTTCGATAGAATTTTCCCAGGCTTCGCCAGCTTATCCCTTTGATTAGAAGAGGGTGAAAATGAAGATACTGAGATAGTTAAAAACAGAGCCTTGACACCGTGGTGGCGGAATTTTGATTTTTTGATTTAATGCTGAACTGCATAATTTGGGAAAAAGATATTTTGCTGGCTTCGAGAGCAACGTAACAATGCAATTCATACCTCATAGAGGGGAAAATTACATCTCGACTACAAAGCCCAACCGGCTAACGACGTTTAGGGATACAATCGCTGTGTACTGTTTGAGCTTTAGGAAACAGATAAATACGTTATGTGGACAGAATGCATGTTAAAGTAGGTGGTACATATAGAGATCACAGGGCTTTAATGAGTTGCGTTTTTTATTTCAAGTCAAAGTCACATTGCAACTGACGGTCAGTCAGTAAGTAAATCTTGGTGTCGAGCCCCATCTTGGGCTCATGACCAGGTATTAATTATTACCCTTTGGCAGTTACGGTCTTGTTTCTGTAGGGCGCCATCTCTGACGAGAGGACGGGTCTGTCTTTTGTATATGCTGCTGGCCCTTTCCAGCCCAGTCTTTCTCGGGTCAGAGTCTCTTCGGACTCGCGACCATATTTTACTGTCTCAGATTTTATACTTCCGTTTTCGTCGCCTCCTGCGACTCGCAGGGTCACGATGGAGGTATTCAACCCCGCCTCCACATGGGGTACATATTATTTATTTTGTTTTGCATCGACACCATTTCATTATAATTGTTTCATTGTTTAATCCATAACTGACCAGCACGCAACCCAGTTTCGGTTACAGACACGATCAGTGCTTCATTATGTGGAGTAACATTACTTCAATTCTACTATAAATAAACTCCGTCAAGTATTTATTGCGCTAGACTGAATTGCCTGCCTCCACCTGCAGTCTGAAAACGCCCGAGGTTCGTGTCCTACATCCGGTGTACTACGAAACCAATCCAGGCATAACGGAACTTTTCTAATTTATAACGTAGTTCGAAATATTTAACAGTAGTTCTCAACTCGTGGTACGTGATATACTTGACATTTTGTGAGCTCTGTGGTTCTTGTTCCGGTGACTATGAAGGATATGACGCCGTGTAGTCTCGTAAATGTTTACCTACGTTTCGGAGGATCTCAAAGTCTCACTCTTCAGGGCAGAAAAGTTTAATTTTCAATACAGAAGAACTCTTTCTTCTTAAGATGGAAATAGCATGTTCCTCCGAAACGTCGGTAAAAGTCTATGAGGCTACATGATGTAACATCTCAGAAGAGAGCAATCGTCAGCTGAAACCTTGTTTAGCTCTGTTTTGTCATCTCAACGGCCAGTTTGTCTGCCTCTTCGTAAAATTTTCATTGTCCAGGTAGTTTTCCTTTTTCTCGTAGACCAATTTGTTGCATACTGCGCTTTTTACCACTTTAACATTTTCTTTTTCTGACACTATTGTCATTTATTACTCGTTTATAATATTTTATTACTCTGCTACATTATTCTATGGATTACAATGAAATTACAAAAATTATACCAGTAAGGGTTACAGCGGATTCATTTCCTCCGTGGCCTTCCACAAGCGAACTATACCGACCGAGCGACCGCATCTTGTCGGCAAATTTAGTGCCAACCTTTGCGGATAGAGGGTGTCGTGTGATCAGCGCAACGGATTCCCACGGCCTTTGTTGTCGGTTTTCTTTACTGGATTACAACAAATTAAGGCGAACAACAACGAAGATCTGTTTATGCTTGCCTTGTATATTAGTATGCTGCCACATGGAACACATGTTAGTACACTGCAAGGCCGTGCCATACTCCAGGCGATTAGTTGCCGGCTGCCACCGCGGTCGCCCGGGTTCGAACTTAGGTCAGGTCATGGGTGATTTATGGTGGACAAAGTGGCACTGGGGCAGGTTTTGAGCCGATCTCTTCGGCTCATTGGATGTAGTGCCCTCTCTGAGCGACGGTGGCCTAGGCTCCCACCATTTGTTTTCCTACATTCCTTACCACTTATCCTTAGTCCGTGGCGCATCTTACGTCATCACCCCCTGTCTTTCCTGATTCGGCTGAGGTAGAAGTTCTCTTCTGCCTGGAACGTCGTAGCGAACGGACGTGTCGCTCCGTAACAAAATTCTGTTTAGGCCGGCGCCTTGAAAAGAATTGGTTTGGCAGTAGACTCCAGGCAGGAGGGCCCATCTCCAGGTAATACACATAATGTTGCTATTTCATTGTTGATTCTTGGAAGGACTCTGTGAGGCGAGAGTCTGTATGTTTTGCTTTCCTTTGTATTGTGTGCCAAGGCGATTTTTTTGGAGATGGAATTATGTAGCGTGAGTTTCTTGTAAAAATGTTTTACACGCCGCCTGTGGCGGAGAAGGGCGTGGTCTGCGAGTTGGTTTAAGAGATCTCGTGCCTGGTTATGCCAAATTACTGTTGTGTTTTCCTTTTGGTATTATTTGTTAATCATTTATTAAATGTTATTTGATTTGATTGTTTACGTCTGTTGTATTTATTTGGTGGATTGAAATAACCCGAGAACACCCGTCCCCCAGCTAGTAGGGTGGGGGCTCAGGTTTCTCCGAGTACTCTATTTCCCCTGCCAATTAACATACCACGGAATGTTCCACATTCATCATTTATCATCGGGGGCTGGTACAACAGGCCAGTAGTGGCCGGCGTACCAAGTGGACTCAGTCTCACTCCCCCCCACGAAACTAAAACAAAAAGCAACTAGTATACTGCAGAGATAAAGACCATATAAAACCTGAAGAAGAGATACACGGAAATGTAATATTTATTCTATTTTCTGTTTAGTAGTCGACATAAAGACAGCTATAAAAGTTAATTCGATGCTGTTAGCCAGTGAACAAACAGCGTGTGGTAGCAAATTAAATGTTGAAGTCTCATGCTTTAGGAATAATGGAGGCCCTCCAGCTGTAAGAGACGGTGAGACCTCCTGTTCGGAGACTGGCCTGCGATTCGGTTCCTGAGCTTGTGGGCACTTAAATGGAAAAGCTTCCATACCGTGACCCCGTACAGTCACTTCCACCGAACAATGAATTCTAAACACGGGAGCGGGGCAGTATCACGTTGCATGCGCATCAGTAGGTCACGAACGAGTAAGTAGTCTTTTGTTTTATTGTGTCGCTTCTATTCTGTGAATATTAATTGTATTTTCATGCATATATGTGAAGTATAGTATACAACATAAAGCAGACGGTTTATATTATTTCTCTGTGCCTGGTGTTCGCGGGGAATGGCATTAAACATCGCACTCAATGTAACACGTATGTAGGACGAGAGAAGAATGAAGTTAATATTACGAAAGCTTACATAATAAATGACGGGACTTCCACTGAATCCTACGACGGCATTACAGAGTAATTATATAAAATATCAGGTCTTATATTCTGCCCAGCTAAGAATATGACAATACTGCAGTACTAATGACAACCTTATACGTACTTAGAATGCAGGAAATTTATTGTGTACAACGTAAGACAATTTTGTATAATTGAATTAGTTGTTATTATCGAGAACCTATGCCCCACCAAATTGACCTTAAATTCCCTCCAGTGGGACTTGTCCCACTGGAGGGAGCCTCTATTAATTTTTACATAACATGTCAAGAAAATTGAAATAAAATGTAAAAGTAAAGTTGTCCCTGTGTTTAACTAATTAAGCACTACTCCATAAAGGCGCATGGACGAATGGATTTATAGATACATATCTTCCTGACCTCGGCACTAGCTGGAGGTGAGTGGTCAGCTTCACGCCCCTGCCGCTTTACCACTGGGGAAACAGCCCCCGGTAACCATTGGATAGGAGGCTGGGTGGGCCCTAGAGCCGATCTGAAAGACGTGGAGAAGAGAAAATTCTTCACCCTACCGGGTCTCAAATTCCGACTCCTCGGTCGTCCGGCCAGTAGCCAGTCGCTATACCTACTGCGCTATCCCGGCTCAAGAAAATTGATATATGAGTGAAAAAATAAATCTGAGTTTTCCACGTCTGTAGCCAGAAGACAACATTCTTCATAGTCATTGCCGCGAAAACCACAAATCTTATATGTTATAGCCTTTTAGAGCTCTTCTCACGTATATGAAACTTGGAATTAAGGGGGACCACAGTATTGGCTTAATTGAAATTAGCACAGGTCACAGCAACGTAGACTAAACTACTAATAAACAATAACATCATGTAATGGAACGTCGCATGCTTAATCAATCCGGCTGGACGGTGCGGACAGTAATATGCACTCTATCAATTTCACACTGAATATTAACAAATACGTACACTAATTGAATGACAACGTAATGTCACTTGAGTCTTGATCTGTTGAAGTACTGGTAGCACTTAAACTGACGTGAACAGATTCCAGAGCTGTCTCCATGTCGCCAGCGTGCACTGCGACGCAAAACTTAAGTGCTTTTCCTTCTTTGTAATCTGCTTTCCTCTGAACAAATCAGATCTCTTCGTGATGTAAAGCACTGTTATAAGTAACAATGAAGAGGCTGACTGCATTTCACATAACAATGTGCTAATTCTGCTTCTCTTAGAACGTGGCATGAGCCGGTTCTATCTCACTGACACGGAAACCCATCTACCTTATTTAGCTTCAATGAAGCATAGTGCAGAGTGAGCACACCGAGGTTTGAACCATGGGCTCATGAAAGGGCCTCTGGCTGGACCGGTAAAATAATTTCGGTTTCCAAAGAAGGAACGTGCGCCGAGCAGTTTAACGCAGCGGTAAAATCATAGAACTGTTTTTGGGAGGTGCTCGGTTCGAATATTGGCCGGTAAATTGTCCATACTGAGTTTTTGTGGTGTTCTCTCTTCCTCCTGGAATATACATAACGGCTACGACACTATCAGTTTCTTTATATCCTTTGCAATCCATTAGCTATCAGTTATTTTACCTTTCGACTTGATGCGGTCTGGACACTGATAAGGTTAGACTTGAAAGCATTCTGACCATGGTGTATACTGTACTTATTTTGGTTTGTTTTGGACATCATCCATCGTCTGGTATGTATAAAGACAAAAGACACCGACGTTTCGGAGACTGGATCTGCCTCCGAAACGTCGTGGTCTTTTGTCTTTTTACATACCAGATGATGAATGAAGTCCAAAACAAGCCCAAAGAAGTACTGATAAAGTTGCAAGATTAGAATTTTGCATGAACTTATCTGATAGAATCTGTTTTTCCGTGCCATGAGTTCGTGCATATATTATGTTTTTATTACTACTTGTACTGATTATTGTGGTTTTGCGACATCTTTGAATGGCATGAAGCTCATAACAAATTATCTCATATTCCAGCCAGAGATCCAAAATCTGAATCTGGGGGACCCGTGATAGTTATTGCTTCAAACCAATGCTGGAACAATTCTTTCATGTCAGGATTGCCTCATTCAAGAACATCTTCAAATTATCATTCATGGTCATATTTCTATGTATCCAAGACCATATAATCTATGCCACTCGAACATCTCTAATACCTAGTGGAGGCTGCAAATTGTCAGCCCTTTCAGCTCCGATCTTGAGATGTTTATAATAGAGCCCTTTAAAATTGTTTTTCTCATACGTAATATGCTAAGGTGAAAATTGAATCAACTGATTCTGACATAATTTTGTTTATTATATTCCTGGTGTAATTATTCAACAATATAATTTACTACGAGCACAACTGAGAATTAAGAAGTCACTTCTAATAGGATTCAGTAGATACTCCAGTCCCATAGGAACACTAACACTGTACAGAATATCGCATTTGAATTAATAAATAAAATTATTTTTATGTATGTTAGTATAACGATAGTGCTAATGTTAAGGCGAATAATGTATAATGTTTTAAATATATGTCCCTTTCTTATAGGCCCCCCTACCGAACTTCGTATCTTCCTACATATGAAAGTTTCTGCGGCGCCACTATTTATTACAGAATGCTAGGGGGTTTAAATGTTCATGGATATAACTTTATCTTCCTTTTTCAAAAAAGAATAAACCTTATATTACGGTGTTCAGGAACCATGCAGCAATTACAAGCGGTCATTTTACTGCTTTTGCGCAGACTATTCAAGTCATTTATAATACCAGAGTAATAATTGCTGGCTTTTTATTTTTCCTGCTGTGGCTGCAAACCGCAAAGCCACAAAATTTCCCATTCTAGCTGCTGACCTTGTTTCAACACTGTTTACACAGATATTACGTCAGAACAGAGAACGACGCTAGTTGAACAGTACCTCCGTTTTTATATATGTTGAAGAATTAATTAAAGATTGGTTTATTTTTTCGTCTTTTCTCTGAAAGATTAGGCCCTCCGACCTGTTGCTATTTCAGAATTAATCCTACAACTATAAAGCTTACAGCGAGATGGTAGCACTCCTTGAGTGGGAAGGTAAGCTCTCGAAAAGTCGTCTTGTACACAGGGCATCGAAAACACAGAGGACACGTACACACACATCGATGCCTGCAGTAACCATGATCCCAGTGCTCGAGCGAGCTAATATATTTCGTAATTTAGACCACTCGGTTACTTCGATCTGCACTTATATTTTCTTGATATATAAGCCCATTTTTTATTATCGGTCATTAACTTTTAACAATATGTAGATTATACAGATTTTTGTTAGTTGTAAATAAATATTTTGGGTTTGAAGTTCTCAAAGACCTTTAAAATTGAGGTGATATGTTCCTCCGAAACATCAGTTGACATTCACCGGACTTCGTCGAGTTACATCTCATAAACCAGAATAAACATTTGCCTACCGTGGGAATTAATTTACTGAAGCCTGTCGAGCAGTTCTTATTGGACTTGATGATATTTTCCTTTGTGTGGAGGGAGCTTGTAGCATGCAACACATACCAAGCCGACAAAAAAGAATTTCGTGTAACTGTCAGATAGTCTGGAATCACTCGCGTTTGTGCTCATTGCACAGGCAACACGCAGAACTTCCGTGAACAACGAACTGTCTGAGGTTCTAGGAGCAATTGTTATGTCCATAACCTGATGCTTCTTACTTTTAGGGTTGATAGCTGTAAGCAAGTTTGATGGACTGAGAACTGACAGGATAGTTAGTTAGTTATTGGAGAGGGTGGGTTTCCCCATGCACTTAGACCTGTATTGGTCCATTGTGCTTCCCTCTATGATTTCTACCAGTCTCTACATCCTACCGGTACTGGTGCTTACTATCAGTCCCGCCCAGCCAGCGAGACCGGCTCTACTAGCTGAGAGGTATCTATAATGCTTCCCCCATCTACCAGAGGTATTAGTGACTGCTGTTGGGCGGGAAACGTCCGTAAATTTGGCTCAGTGAGCTCCGTTGGAGGTATGAGGTTCTTTTACGTGCCGTAAAGCTACGACACGGGACCCACGGCTTAAAGTCTCTCCCGGAGGACTTGTTCCTTGAATTTTTCCGCCCTTAAAGATTCGACGACCTCCGCCGGGTATTTGAACCTGCGTACTACGAGTCATGAGGTGGGAACGTCACCTCTAGACTACGGAGGCCGCTACTGACAGGATAAAACGAACGCATATAAGGAACAGAAATGGAACGCTCTGTTCCAGTGTTAGAGAGGTCGCAGACAGTGCTAGATCTGCCTCAGTTTACGCGGTCACTGCGAACGGCTTTAGGCAAAACTGAAAGCTAAAATATCACAATAATCATTGTCATCAGCCTGTCGCAATAGAGAGGTTAATCTACCTCTTGACACGATCGGCCTCTTTCGTCATCCAGTCTCGCTGAACATCGGAAAGCTGTTTCTTTGCATTCTGTCCGCATGTTTGAGCCAGTTGGTTTTACATTCCGAAATTCTGTTAATTACGAGATATGCTTTCATCTCATTCAACATACCTTTATTTTTGATGATACGTCAGTGTATTTTGCCACTCGTCTCATAAATTTAATTTCAATAACTATAATTCTGGTCTTGTTCAAGTAAAATATAGGGAAAGAATTACAGGTCTGTCTAGAAAATAGCAAGAGGATTAACTTGTTAAGTATTTTGCATGGGGCGTAACGAGATAAAAGTATTAGATTTATTTTTCAGACTCTGCTCTTTCGCTAGCAGCTTTGTTTAAACAGAGCAGCGCCTCTATCGGAGACCCGGAGAAGCAGCGGCTATCGGCAAAACTGCGTTTTACTTTATAACTCGGTTCCACTACTTTCAGGCGATCAATAATATTCTGTGATGGGAATTTTATTGATGTGCAGGTTATTACCCTGTTGCATGAGGAAGGTGAGGAAATTTGACGACCGTAATATCTGTTCGACACTGTGTTGTGACTGCTATTGTGTCTGGACTAGAGCACGTCACTTTCGACACTAGACCAAATCATAGAAGATCTGAGGGGAAGAAAGTTAATTATATGTAACTTTAATGTAATTATTATGCTTCTTAGTATATTTCATCTTTCGAGAACATACGTGTATGTCGCCCTCGGTCCGAAATTCGAAGAAATAATATTCTGGTACAATGTCGGGAGGAGATGAACATGCCGGATGTAGCAATTTGGTATACGGGAGATCTCACCTCAAGGTCCAGGTGGTCGTACTGGCTCTGCAATTCGGGCCCCACTATCTCCAGCAAGTGTCGGCGTTCCTCTGCGAAATCTGTGAAAACAAAATAAATTAATTTTAGTAGGATCTGAAGTGATCTGTGACTGGTTATAGGCTGGGCGACCGGGCTCTGATTTCAATGAGAGAGAAGGCATTTGCCTTGACTTTGGTGCCTGTGGAGTTTACTGTGTACTGGATGTCATTAAAACAGTTTCTCAAAATTCCAATACCGTCATACACTACGAGGTTAGGATGTGGTAGAGTAAGAACGCTTTATGCTCAAAATAATTAAAAATATTCATCAATTAATGCCTTCATATCATTATTTGAAAGTAATTTTTTCAGTTGACCTAATCCTTCCGGCCGCACTATGGCCCTGGGGTTCACTCAGCCTCTAACAGAAATGAGTACCAGGAATTAAATAAATAATTTTCCTGGGGAGTAAAGCGCGGCCGGCGCGTAAGGATGACAACCTTACCGCCATCTTTGAGCCGATTGTCTAGATAGTGTGGGAGCCTCGACGTCTCACAACCCTATGGGCCTTCACTGCCTGTTACAGGGATAGCTTCACTTTTTTTCCTTACTTTATAACCTTCATTACCTACAGACATTTCTGTGTTATTCAGGAGTTCTTAAGAAAAAAGACGGTGATTTTTATCTTGGTGTTGAAGGAAAAGAAAGAATAGAAGAAACTGGATGAAGAGAAGCAGGAAGAGAGATTGAGAAAGATAATCCATCAGGAAATATGGTAAAATATAGGAAGTCACTGTCACTTCCATGCACGTACAAAACCCTCCAGAACTGAATGGCAAATAAACATTTTGAACACGTGTACATATATGTACAGGCTATGTATACTGATTTATTAATTGTTTTACATTATTTACATTTTACGTAAATTCATTGCATGGTGAAGAGTTCTTCTTGAGAAGCAAATAGTCGCTCAGCCAGTAAAGCAAAAAACCCCCAGACCCTTTCTACGGAATTGTATATATCATTATCTTATTCACAAGACCTCCCCACTGGACCACATGATGAGTCAGAGAACTTCAGTCCACAACGTCACATCCATACCGAAGTTATTCTCCCGTCTAAGCCGAGGACTCCCAAGCCCTACTAAAATGTTACATACCTGTCTTGCATCCCCTTATGTGCTGCATATTTCACCCATCTCATGCTCCTTCAACGACACAAATTTAGACTTCAAATAGAGTATAAAGTGAAAAATCACCTTATTTCATAATTTATTCTAGCCTGTTGTTACTTACTCTTTCTTGGGTTCGAATATTGGCCTCCTGTTTTCAAACACCTTCAGTATGTGTATATATATATATATTACTCTATAAAATAGATTTTGCTGTTATTTTGTTTCAACTAGAAATTTTAACTACAATATATAAATTTCGGAGCCAGGCTAGCGTAGCCGGTATAGCGACTGGCAACGAGTTGGAAGGCCGAGAGGTCGTATTTCGTGTCCCGGTAGGGGCAAGAATTTTTTCTTCTCCACGTCGTCCACACCGGCTCTGGGGTGCACCCAACCTCCTATCCTGTGAATACCGGGGACTCTTTCCCCGGGGGTGAAGCGACAGAGGCGTGAAGCTGACCACACCTAGTGTCGATGTCAAGAAAATGTGAATCTATACACTCCCCCATACGCCTTCACGGCGTAGTGCTCAATTCGTTAAGCACAGGGACAACTTCACCTTTACACAAATTTATCTTCAACGCATTTAATACCCATGCAGCACGTGCTCTTATTCCCTTGACCTCCTTCACTGAATTACGGCAGTTGTGCTCCTTCCAGACCTGCACATGCATGCCTCCTCTCACTGGGTGGCGCAACAGGAAACATGAGTGAGGAGGTATGTACTAGAATTTGAAGTACTATTATCAGCTGCATATGTAGCTGTGGGAAGTTTAATGCTGCTGTTAGTACATACTCGTACATTTCGATACGACCGGGGTCACAGACATAAACGAGAAAAGCTGGTTAGTTCTTTTTTTTTCTCTGGAGCTGCTGTTTTTAACAAACGCGCATAGTTTATTTATTTTCTTCCGCGATTCTCACACTGGGATTAGTAGAGAACCATTCTGATTAAAGAAATAAATCTGATTTCAAAACAAGTGCATAAACATCTTACACAGGAGTGTTTATTTCTCACTTCCTTTAACGTCATTTCTTCCACAGCGTGAAATGGTTAGATGGCTGCAAACGATGCTATGAGGAAAATGTGAGGAAAAGCATGAAGGACTCTTTAAAGGTACTATCTCAGTACGTACCTCTAGGGATTAAGGACTGTGAAAAGGCTCAGATTATTTAACAATTCTTTCTCAACTGCTGGGTTTATAAGCGCCTAAGTGAGGATCTTGAACGATGAATTTGGAAGAGTATGGAAGTAAGAGATAATGAGGTGCTTCATAATTTTTACTCTTGATCAAGTTAAAGAGGATGTGATGGGCAGGGTACGTAGCATGAGTGGGGAGAAAAGGAATACATATAGGGGAAAGAGACCACTGGGAAGATCAAGACGTAGGTGGGTGGACAAAATTAAAATGAATCTTAGAGATAGGATGGGATGGTATGGAACCGATTGATCTGGCTCAGAATAGGGACAAGTGAAGGGCTCTCGTGAACACGGTAATGAACATTCGGGTTCCATAAAATGCTGGGAAGTTCTTGCGTAGCTGCACAACTGGCAGCTTCTCAACAAGGGCTCAGCCCAATGAGAGAGATTGAAGAAAGCGATCGTGGCGGATTTTAAGACCTTATTTACCGAGAATGGCTTAGGAAAAACAGAATAGCCTCAGTACTTGTGGCGAAGCTTTATTAAAAGAAGGAACTTAAGGGACCAGTGAACGGATAATTCTCAAATGATGAATTATTATGGATGTGAAAGAAGCGATCTTGGGCTTTCGCAAGGTACCATTTCGAAGGGAATTAGAGAAACCACGAAATAAAATACCAAATAGTATTGCCGGACTCCGGATAGACAATCGAAACCGGAACCCCCTGAATGCAAGGCTTCCTTCCGCACCCTTCTCACTTAATGATTTGCGAATATACCCCTTCGTATTCTACATAACATTTACACTTCAGAGGCTTTGTTAAGTAAACCAAGTGGTAATTCCTGTGCCAACAAACACCATCACTTTACTTTTGTTCTTAAAGTCGCCAGATCAGGTCGAATTTGTCTGCGCTGTGTATCTAGAATACGTAATTTAAAAACATCGTACTACAGATGTCTAGTACATTGTGTAAAATGACTTTCAGCTTGGACCGAAAGTAGTTGTGGTCGATGGGAGATAAAAACAACCATATTATTATTATTATGAAACACGGCATAAACTGTTTATCCACAGTGGGATTGTTGTAAAAAGAAATTCTAAGGTGGACTTTCGATTTCTGCTTAACTTAAAATGCTTCAATCTAAATGGTGACTCTAGTAGGAAAGGCGAATTAATGTTCATAAAATTTACCAGTCTATTTCTATGTATATTTCATCTTATACATCAGACTCCTACTGAGCGAAATATGACAAATATAATCCCATATGTTCCCACGGTGCCGGTCACGGTAGCCGAGCGGTCTAAGGCATGCACTGTCTTCGCTCGCTCTGAAGCCGGGATCGTGGGTTCGAATCCCATTCAGGGCATGGATGTTTGTGTGCGTTTTTCTGTGTTTGTCTACAGGTAGAGACCTTGCGACGAGCTGATCACTCGCCCAAGGAGTCCTACCGTATGTGTAAGATCTAGTAAACCGAAGTGAAACGGAGAGTTTCAGGGAGGTAGGCCTAGGCTCAAATTGGGGCTGTAGCGCCACAGGAAAAAAAATGTTCCCACGGTACCACGTTTTTGTAGCAAATGAAATATGTATCATACAAAGCGTTTTAACAACTTATAGATTCGGTATCCTCAAAACTGTGGTTGTGAAGAGTTGTGTCTTCTAGGTTACAACGCCAATTAGACCTTTGTAGTTGAACCGATGTTTCGAAGGAATATTTGGCTTCCATTTTCAGGGTTGAAGGGTATGATCCTGCCTGGTTTAATCTTCGCCCTTCAGTTGATAGGCGACATATTCTTTCGAAACGCAGGTTGACTTCAAACGGCCTACATGGCGCTATATCTCAGAAAAAGGGAACCTTTAAAATACTTCGTTTACAACATCATCGAGAACACGGCGTACAATGAATAGGCATTCTTACGGAAGAAAATTCCTGATTGTGTGTTTAAGGAAATCGCTGCTGTGGCGATTTTGGTTCCCATCTTTTGTTGAACACAGAAGCAAAGTGACAATCTTCACCACAATGGCACACTCTCAAAGACATTTCAGAAACGCCGTATGTTTACAATAGAGCTCCATATAGAAGTTCAGACATACTTTTCGGTAGTTTTCGTCATAAAACAGGAGGGACGCAACAGCGTAGTTGGTTGAGGCACTATGCTACAAACTGGAAGGTCGCGGCTTCAATTCCCGATGAGGTCACCGGATTTTTCAACTGCCCTAATCCTTCCAACCGCACTATGGCCCTGGAGTCGACTCAGCTTGTAACAGAAATGAGTACCAGGAAAATTCCTGGGGGGTAAAGGGCGGCCGGCGCGCAAGGCTGACAACCTTACCGCTATATGTGTGCCGATTCTCTAGATAATGTGGGAGCCTCGACGCCTCACAATCACATGGGTCTCCACGTCCTGTTACAGGGAGAGCTGTACTTTACCTTATCGGCATAAAACAACGCTTAAATATAAATTGCTTGCTGTTTTTCAAGTGGTCTTTCCTTTCTTATTTTCAGAATAACATTTCGTATACTCGAACAATTCCAATTCTCCACACAGCAGCAGTTATCGCCATTATCATCACACAATCGTCACCATCCAATTCGTTACCCAGGTACTGACGTGTATTTTCTCTGTAGGTAACCAACTCCACACAGAAGTTCATACTTATTCGGCCGTTCTAGAAATTCCCTGTTTTCTTGGCCCTGGATTCTCGTTAGCGTGCTGGCGAACGTATAATATTAAACTACACAGTAGCAGAGCTGAATCCAGTCCAGATTCTCTAAAATCCTTTAATTTTGCATGTTTTCTAGTTCTCTCAAGTGGACGTTTTCCAATAGCAATGTTTTCTGACGCCGGTCACGGTAGCCGAGCGGTCTAAGGCATGTACTGTTTTCGCTCGCTTGGAAACCGGGATCGTGGGTTCGAGTCCTACTCAGGGTATGGATGTTTAGTTTGTTTGTGTGCGTTTTTCTGTGTTTGTGTACAGATAGAGGCCTTGCGACGAGCTGATCACCTGCCCAAGGAGTCCTACCAAATGTGTAAGATCTAGAAAAACCGAAGTGAACGGAGAAGTTCATGGAGGTAGGCCTAGGCCCACTGCGGCTGTAGTGCCAAGGAAAAAAAATGTTTTCTGACATATTCCGCCTATCTCATCTTCTTTGATGTAATAGTTTAGTTACCAAGCAGGCCGTTCAAGAGGCAGGGCTCTAGATTTGTATCCGAGAGTGGATCCATCTGAAATTTCGCCTGGACATCGTTATCCTGATTAAGGTTGTCGTGGCTCTCCTCAGTCACCCTAGGCAGATTCCGGAACAGTATCTCGACAAGACCACAACCGCTTCCTTTCAATTCCCTTTCCATTTCATGATTCACAAATTATCATTCGACGCTCTACAATCTGAACACGGTAGTTGTCCTAAAATACGACACGCAAAAGCAATTTTATGTGGAGCGCAGGAACTATAAAGCGCCGGATTACCTAATTATTTCCCATATTGCTCTCATTTTTCATTAATTAAGGCAGAATATTGTTTTTTACTTGTAAGATTGGAGGTTTTCACGGAGGTGAAAATGAAGAAAATAGTCTTCTGGGATGTGGTGCCGTGTAGATATTGTGCTAATCGACGTTTCGGAGGAACATATTGCCTCCATCTTCAGGATAGAAGAAAAAAGAAGAGGAACTAGCGTGAGCAGGTGCTGACAGACTAATGTCGAATCGAATAAACCAAGGTCTATAGGAGCAGGAAGAGAAGAGAAAGGGGCTACATGGGAAATCAGTAGAGAGCAAAGGGGAAGGGTCTGTGGAGATGGGCCAGCAGGTAGCAGGCCAGACCAGGTATAGAATATTGTGTCGGGGGGGGGAGAAAGGCAAGGTTAATTTGTTTGTTACTTAATCCGTTCCTCTTATACAGAATGTCCCAGGAGGAATGTGCCAAACTTCGGGAGGGTGTTCCTTATGTTAAAGTATGCCGATATAACCCAAAACAACTATGTCCAAAGTTAATCGGTTATGTAGATAATGGCCAGAGAAGTGTGAAGCTTTGACCGATGTTACACACTTGTTGATTACAAAATACATATTAAAACTGGCAGGAATATGTGGTTTCTGTAATGTTAATAATGTACGTAACATCAAACTAACTTGTGAGTGACATGAAGCCATAAAATTGAAGTACAAAATACTCGCTCGCCATGTCATAATTGTCCTTAGGTTTCCAAGCATTATACATGACGGATGACTAGCAAGTGCTTACGTAACATGGCTGACTGCGCTATAAGCCGACCACATAACTGTGTACATTCACGGAAAATCTCTTTTGGAATTTCGTTTCCATTATCTCATGTGGATTATTATGCACATTTCGTAAATTATTTACACCGTCCAGGGTAAAAGACGCCTCATCACTGAATAAAATGACGCTTGACAGTTCGGGAAGAGCTTTTATCCAGTGGCACAAATCCACACGCTGTGCATGGTCGCCTTGTTCCAGATGTTGTACCCTTTGATCATGGTAAGGATACAACTTTTCATCATGTAAAGTTCGCCACGCCTGCATATGTGATCGCCGATGCGACAGGCCGTTCTACGAGTGGACAGACGCGGACTTCTCTGAACCATCTCAAGAACGTTCTCTCGTGTCTTTATCATTCGTACAGCCTCCCTTTCAGAGTGCACAGAAACACTCGGAAGAGAACCAGTATCACGCAATGTCTGGTGAATTCGCGTAAATACACTTCGACATGTAATCCTTCGATCGGGAAAACGCCTTTGGTATTCTTCAACAGCAGCACGTGCATTGCCACCGCAAAATCCACACACAAAATGCATATCACAATATTCCACGTGTGAAAACACAAAAGGCATTTCAGCAACTACGCACAATTAACCTACCACCCATTCACGACCCGGCCGCAACGTATGCTGATGGGAGCTTACGGCTAGTGTGAATCACCACACTCAAGGACAAACATAGATAAAGCGTCTCAGCTGACAGGTATAGTGCGTGGACCTGCCAGAAGACCACACTTTTCTCGCGCCATTATCTCCGTAACCGTTCAACTTTGGACATAGGTGTTTTGGGTTATATCGGCATACTTTAACATAAGGAACAACCTCCCGAAGTTTGGCACATTGCTCCTGGAACATTCTGTATATAGAGTATTTTTATCATTTTACACACGGTAGGACTCCTTGGACGAGCTTGACACAAAGGCCTCTTACCTAAACACAGAATAAACACATACACATATCAAACATCCATGCTTTGTGTGGCATTCGAAACCACGAAACCGGCTTCCGAGCGAGCGAAGACAGTACATGCCTTAGACCGCTTGGCTACCGTGACCGGCGAAATTTGTTTCTAAACAGTTCAAATCTATAGTTTCATGTAAGTAAAATTAAAAAAAGTAAACTTATCCCTCTAACAGGCCATGAAGGCCCATAGGGTTGTGAGACGTTGAGGGTCCAACATTACCTAGACAATCGGCTCAAAGATGGCGGTAAGGTTGTCAGCCTTACGTGCCGGCCGCTCTTTACTCCCCAAGAAAATTATTTATTTAATTTCTGGTACTCATTTCTGTTAGAGGCTGAGTGAACCCCAGGGCCATAGTGCGGCCGGAAGGAGTAGAACAACTGAAAAAATCCAATGACCTCATCGGTATTTGAACCAGCGACTCTGACTTAAAATAATGATGAAAGAAAATTGTATGATATATAATAAGCCTGTGTAAATATATTTAGGGAACAACCTTTCAAGGGGTCAGATGGTATACTAAGAATAAATGTTCAAGTACCAATCCAGTCGACAGACATTTTGAAATTGTACAAATGTGTATAATACCTATATCCTTCAAATCAATAACTTATCCTTTCTGCTTCCATTGATTATCTTTAGCGATTTTGTTTCTTTTAGCGTCTGTTAGACTCTTCTTTTTCTACTGCCGTATATTCTCTCTTATCTTCCATTGAAAACCACAAGAGCTGACTACGTTTCGAAGCTTTTCAATACACTTAGACTTGCGAGCAACTTTGCTGTGATATCCTTTTGTTTACCGACACAAGTGCACTGAGCAGAAACATCTGATGAGAAAAGTGAATTCGTGCCAAGCAGAAAGGGAGAAGTAACAGAAATGTTCTTGTTTCACAGTGCAGGATTCATGATATACAGGCACAGTTAAATTTATAAAATAACAATCTTCCAGACTACCGTTACCCAATCGAGAGACCTAAAAACGTGTAATTATACGGAGATACGACACAGGTTTGTGTGGCATTAACTCTATATACTCGCAATTTCAAGGCAGTTGGTTCCTATCTGGCAGGATTCCCGGCTGTATAGACATATACTTTTCGTGTTTTATCTCACTAACTCCATAACAGTACAAGTATATGAACTCTGCCCTACATTCAATTATCTCTTGGTGCAAATAGCCATTACGTTGACGCGCCTTTAAACAAACACGTACATACGTACCTTATACGTGCATACGTATATTCAATTTTCTCTGGACAGAGTCCAATGGCACGTGTGGAGCCTTGAGATTCTATGTAGGTAGGGAAATTGTTGACTAGCTGTGAATGTAACAAATATTCAACAAGCTCCTTGTGCCGTGAATTGGTAAAGTTGAGTACAAATACTCTGTTTTCGAGCTAGTACATACATGAATGCATTGATCGAATTTAAGATCTAAATATACGAATGTATATGGGGGTTTCATTTATCTGCACTCAACTTAATTTGACGGACTTCAGAAAATCTACCAGAGAATAACAAAAACTGGAGTGGAACGTTACTGAATAGCTGAACTAGAAATGCTAACACGGAATTAACTGATATTAAGTGTAACATATAGAATGTTTGTGAGATCTACAGTTGGTACTGACAGCTGTTGGAAATATGAACAACTGACTAAAATATATTGTGACGTAGATGGCGCAACGGGAAGTGAGGGTAACGTGAGCTTTGCGGTCTCGTGAGTGACGTCACATACCCCAACCCCTTCCATTATTACGCAACGCTCGGTAAACACTCCGTCGCCTCCCACGGTGACGTAGCAGCACTTCCCACAATGACGTAACAGGGGACACCGCGGTTACTACGCAGCAATACACAACTATCGGCAGCGTTCCCCAGTAACGCCTGTAAGCACGACGTTACGTGTTAGCTCTCGCGTAACTGTTTTCTGTGTTGTCAGTGCGGAAGCTACTAGAGTAGTGAGTAGTCAGCATTGAACCAATTATTAGAGAGGGAGTAACCAGTCAGTTCCAATCTAGCAATCGCCGAGTCGGGTTGTATCGAGTGCATGGCAGTGACTCCAGCAGGAGAAGTAATTGTGATACTGCAGATGGCAGCAGTGCTGTAATTGTGAATTGTGCAATTGTAAGAGCGAATGGAATAAATTCTCTAAGATCCAAGACGGCGTGAAGTTAATTTGTGGCGTGACATACACCCAACACGTGACAACATATTAGGCGAGAAATAGTGCTTATGGGCCCAGGTATTATCACTGAAATTGTGAGATTTATTATATAAAATAAATAAAATATTTTGTACATGTTTAATATTTGTATTGCTTTTTCTACTTAATTTAAAGGAAACGAAGGCGAAACAAAAATAAAAATTAAAAAGAATAAACGACAGAAGAAAAGATAGCGAAACAATCTTTGTGGATTTATGGACATAAAGTTGGACGTGTTCAAAAGCGAGAAAACAAGGAAGATGGAGACAGAACATATGAATAAATGTAAAAAGGTAAATCTGTCCCTGTGCTTAACAAATTGAACACTACACCATGAAGACATATGGAGGAATGGATGTGTAGATCCACGTATTTGTGACCTTGGCACTAGATGGGGGTGAGTAGTCAGCTTCACGAACCGGCCGCTTTACCCCCGGGAAAAGTCCCCGTTATCCATTGGATAAGAGGCTGGGTGGACCTTGAAATCGGGCTGGACGACGTGGAGAGGAGGAAAATCTTGTCTTTACTGGGACTCGAACTCCGACCAGCCCGTAGCAATCAGCTGCACCGACTTCGTTATCCCGGCTCTAGAATATATGAGTATATAAGTTATTGATGCAAATATATGAATAGCAGAAGAAACAGAAGGAGAAAGCGACCGTTGTTACTCAGGTTCAGTGCCCCACTGTGACGATCCTGTTGAACCGAATGGTTATGCTGTACGAGAGCGTCTGGAGATGGGCCCTTGAGTTGCGCTTCCCGCACAACAGGCAATCGGCTGGGATCAGCACTGTGCTTGTCCAGCTATTGCTGTGGCACAAGAAGACGAATATAACGAACTCTTTAATACAGTGTGGTGCTGTAAACATACGTCATAAAGTACGTCACCAAGTAAGCGGCCTCCGTAGTCTAGAGGTAACGTTCCCTCCTCATGACTCGAGCTACGCGGGTTCAAATACCCGGCGGAGGTCGTCGAATTTTTAAGGGCGGAAAAATTCAGGGAACAAGTCATCCGGGAGGGACTTTAAGCTGTGTGTCCCGTGTCGTAACTTTACGGCACGTAAAAGAACCTCATATCCCCAAAGGGGTTCACTGCGCCAAATTCCAGGACGTTTCCCGCCCAACAATAGTCTCCAAGGCCTCTGATAGATGNTTGTACTCCGTTGTACTCCTTCAACTGTCAGCCTCAGAATTCGACTTTCTTATATTTCCTCGGCACGGACCACACGGAAAACGTTTTTATTCTGTTTAGAATGCGTGTTTATTGGTCCCTTACGTAGCAATTGATGTCTTTCTCTTGTTGACAGCGTCACTCCTGGAATGTGTTTACGGAGCCGTTGCCTAGCAATGGTCATATGCCTCACAATATTTACACATCTAGTCGTATATTCTCAAATAGCCGAATACAATCCATGACCCATTATCTTATTTATTTACTATCGATTTTAATATTATTTTATCATGTACGCCTAAAACTCCTAAGTGGATTATTCCTGAAAGGGATTTGAATCATGTTCCTCCTGAATAAGAAGCAGATGTGCTGCTCACTTGACCCAAACATTCTGTTCGTTCACTTCTGCAACGATTAATCGCTCTAGATGACTTCGTTACATGTAATTAGACATCAACTCTTCAAGAAGACGAGTACACCACTTTAAGTATTATATTGTGGCTTATAGACCAGTAGCTAAGATCCGTCTCTGTAAACAGCGGCCGTTGCTATGTAACACCGCCAACATACACACATACACACACGCAACAATAAAACAACAGGATTATGCAATCCGTTTCTAAGCAACGGTTCGATGAACACGCCTCAACAATAGAGAAAGTTTTTATGTGGTCCGCGCCGCGACCGTTACTATACAATGGTGCGGTAAATACGCTGCAACAATAGAGGTGTTTTTTTGTGTGGTCCGTGACGAGGAGTAATCTTGAAGATAATGGGCGCAACAGTGGAACTGAGGATTCAAATATAGGTGTTAACCAGCGGACAACGGAAGCTGAAGAATCTCCATTTCTAAGATTCGGTACCAGGAAAATATCTGGTGAGAGCACAGCATAAGGAAAACTATTGTGGAGAGCGGTTACCATGTGAAGAGTAGTGAAAGCAAATTGAGAAGATTTAGTGTGGAGTGACATGCAGTGTGGAAATCAGCAATAGTGTTATAGCTATTCGTATTTCCGACCTGTAAGTAGTCAATAAATCTACGAGGCATTCGCCAATCCAAACCCCGACTAATACACGTGACAATATGTACGTGTTGGGTTGGTACACGATACCGAAACCATGTTGATTGTTTATACAGTATACTGCAGTGAAAAGGGAGGGGGGATGCAAACACTTGCTCACAATCAAAGTAGATCAGCTGACGTCCAATGTTCCTGTTAAATACGAAATTCACAGTGATATTTATCAAAAAATTTCTTAGAGAGAGAAACAGACAGAATATGCAGTAGATGCTTAAACTGTAAAGTTGTCCCTGTACTTAATTAAGCGCTACGCCATGAAGGCGTATGGGGGAGTAGATGTATAAACGTACGTTTTCTTGACCTCGGCACTATCTGGAGGTGAGTGGTCAGCTTCACGCCCCGGCCGCTTTATCGCCGGGGAAATATGCACCAGAAATCATTGGATAGGATGTTGGGTGGACCACACAGCCAGTCTGGACGACATGGAGAAGTGAAAATTCTTGACCCCACCGGGACTTGAACCCGGAACCCTCGGTCGTCCAGCCCGTAGCTAGTCTCTCTACCGACTGCGCTAACCCGGCTCCTGCTTAAGCTGTTGTCTGCCTAATTGGAAGCAGGTTCCTCAACATTCTCAATACAGAAACACAACAGCAAAGTATAACGTCCCTCAGCCTATGTACTTGCATCCTGCTGCATATTATGAGCAATTCTTCTATCTCCTTACATTTGTTCTATCCGAGGCAGGGTCTTGCCGCCATTTACAAGCCTCACCCTTGTCATAAACACTGAGAATATATCGGTGTCCTGATGAAAGGTATCCAAAATACAAAAAAAAAAATATATCTCGGAAAGTAATTGTCATACACGTATCCAGTTTATGTCATCGGAAAGGAAAAATCTGTAAGTTTCTTTCCATACCCGACTTACGCGCATGCGCCGCCACATTTCTGCCACCATGTTAAGAATCACTTGGACGACTTGGACAGAGTGATGGCTGGGAGACAGATCGGCAGAAGTGGATCAATCACTTGGCCTTCTAGGTCGCCAGATTTAACCCCACTGAAATTTGTCTTGTGGTTTTATGTGAAGAACATTGTCTACCAGGTTAAGAACAACGACCTGCAACATAAGGGACGCTGTGGCTATGGTAACACCAAACATGCTGGATCGTCTGGATATCTGTCGTGACACCAATGAAGCCCACGTTGAAATTTACTGAGAAAGTAATATACTCAGAAAAAACTTTGGAAGTTTCCCTTTTTACTGGTGTAACCCATAAATGTGTAAAGCCTTCTGAGATATAACTATTTTATTTCGGTTACATTTCATCCGGACACCCTGTATTTCAATCAAGATAAGGATGCAGCGTTGTTTAACGTCAAGGGATTGATTATGTATGGTACGTTTCAACCTACGTCTTGTGGATTGCGGCTGGCGACGTGCATGTAATCTGCATCTAGGAGACGATCACAAGGGCTTACAGGAGGCTGCTGTCACACAGCGGGTTTCAAACACAAAGCGGTCCAATAGAACGCCTGTAATTGGGACTATGCTCTAATTGATACGCTTGAGACAATAAGTTTCGTTTAATTCAGACAGTTCTCAAATCGAATTAAGGGCCCTCGAGTAGCCCAATGAATTGGCAGGGAATTTGATTTGTGTTCTAGAGATGCATAGTTCGAATTTCGGCAAGGGAATATGCCATGCTCATGATGTCTTCATTTGTTCCAGTCATGTCGAAATAATAATTTGAAACAGTTTGCTATTGTTTCTTTCAAATTCAACTCGTTACTGATATTAACCTAATATTTTGACAATTTCTTTATTAAAACCGTCACAACACAACTATATTAAGGTCAGTGCCAAGTTTGGTTCTGCTAAATATTTCGGCTATTAAAAGCCATTATTAGAAAAAAACTAATATTTTGATTTAATTTTGCACCCTGTGACCTCCGTAGTTGAATCATCATCATCATCATCATCATCAGTAATCTGTCAGAAGACAAGTCCACAGTCTCTTCCAAAACAGTTCCTCCACTTAATGCGATCTAGAGCTTTCTCCTTCAAATGAGAATATCCTCTTCTGTCCCCAAGGTCATCGAGCATCATCTTCTTCCTCGTCTTCTGGTCACTTCTATCCGCCACTCTGTCTTTGCATATATGGTATCTCTGTTTTTGGAAAGAGACTATCCAGGAAAAATGATAATGTGGTAGTTTTTCCATTTGCTTTCCACATAATAACAACATTAAAATAACTCACAATCGGATACAGCGGTTGGTAATGTTAAGTCCTAAGGAAATATCTGTGCTGTCATCAGTTGTTAAGTGACATGTGGGGTCTGTATCCAATGTATTGTCACGTGTCCTGGTAACGCGACAAGAAATTAGTGGGTTCCGGATTAGACGAAGCTGCTTATTGGATATGCCATTTACAGCTACAAGTACAATCACTCTGAAATAACGTCTTCCAGACAATGCCACCTGACTACTTTGTCGTCGTTGCTCTTTGTCCTTATCTCTGCTGGTTTCTTCTGTTCCCAGTTCTGCTCCCTTCCACGCTCTGGTCTCCTCTGATCTGGCCCGTTCTTCCACAATCCTGTTATGACCGACGGTCAGTCGGCCAGTCTGTCTTGGAATAGAGCACCCATCTGGAGCTTACGACCAGATTTTCAATACTGTCAGACAGTTGCGGGTTTGTTGATGGGCGCTCTCTCTGATGATAGGACGGGTCTGTCGTTTACAAATGCTGCTGGTCCTCGCCAGCGCGGTCATTCTCGGGTCAGAGTCCCATGGGACTCCTACGACTCGCAAGGCTACGGTGGAGATATTCGACCCCGCCTCAACATGGGATTGACCTGTTCTCAATATCAAAGTCACTGTGTGACCGATGGCCTGCCAGTCAGTAAGTCTTGGTGTGAAACCCCATCCTGGGATCATGACCAGGTATTTATTACAAATATTATATTTTTGGACATTATCCATCGTCTTGTCAATTTTCTAAAACCGTCCTATTTCTTTTTAGAGACACGGCGTTTCGGAGACTAGATTCTGTCCCCGTCCTCAGGTAAAATCTACTCAGTTTGGTCCAATAGATAGAGTTAGCCCGCGCAACACATCTCTTTCTTTCAAATTCTCTGCAGTAAATAGTTACTAAATTACGAGAAAAATAATTACGGCTATCCAACATGATAACTATGGAATGGTTAGCTTAACAGGAGTAATTTTCCACTTATAATAAAGGACCGTAAAGGACAGTGAGAATGTAGGTTGCGATCGAATGGGAACCGCTCCTGTATTGCATTCGTAAGGTCCCGGGTTCAAATATTAGTCGGCAGCCCGGCTAAACAGAGCGACATCTTTTGGTTTTCTTCAGTCCCTCCAGGAGAATGCCGTGATAGTACCGCTTACTGCTATATTTCATCTAATTCATCATTCGACGGAACAGTTTCAGAGCTGGCGAAGTGTCATTAAATCAAACACAAACAGAGAAGCCGATTCCAAAGGCTTCTGACGATGTGCATTCGGGATTAATGAATTCAGGGGTTCTTATTGTGACTCGAATTCCAGGGCTCAACTTTTGTTCCACAGATGGCGCGCTAGTTATAGGTGGGCAATATAACATTTTTTTTTATCCTTTCTCTGCATTTGTGTCTCTGTATTTGATTACTTGTTTGGTTTGATGCATTTATTTCCAATTTCATTTTCTGTCTTATATTCGGGACTTTGTATGAAGTGGCACAATTTGAAGTTTCACACCTGATTTCTCAAGTGCGTGCGTATTTGCAGTGATACTGATATAGTGTCCGGGTGTGAGTGACTGAGGAGTAGAGAGTTAGTGAGTGGACTGCAAGTGTATGTGTATGTGTGTGTGTGTGTGTGAAGGAGAGAGCCAATTAGTGAGTGAGTGCCCTCTCGAATCCCCTAGCCCCAGTAGGGGGTAATGACCAGTAGTAGTCAGACCTTTCCTGTCACTGAAGTAGGAACACCGTTTCAAAATACGCAAAAGTCTTGGAAAGAACAGAAATATGGCAATGGGTCCCGACTGAACCCGAAACCAAGATTTACTGTGCTGACGAAGACCAGCAGCAATTTAAAAGGCCGACTGACATATGTTGTCCAGTGATTGAGGCTAGTTATTTCTAAAGAACCCGACATATTAAGTGCGTTCCACACTTTTATCTGAAGACGGAAACAGATCTAGCTTACAACACGTTGATTTATTTAAAACACCGGAAGTTCAACAAAGTCCAAAACCTCAATAATTCTGATTAAACAATAAAGCCAATAAATGACTGGCAATTGCAAAGACACACATGAAAAACTTGCACACTCATAGAAAAAAAGAATGAAAGGAATAAAAGGATTAAAATAGGAAGGCAGATAGAAACAAAACCGAAGGAGTGCACCTTTCCACTCCTGTTTCAGAAGACAGACTAAGAGTGGAGATGGCATCTCCATCCCTGGAGTGGTCTATTTGGAGACTGCGAAGACTAGACTCACGGTATGTTGCTCTCCTGATGGGCTTCCTATCCAATTGCCCCCGCGAAACTGCAGAGTGCTTGTCTGCCCTCAAGAGTAATAAAGTCCAGTCTTTAGCCGCACACACCGGTGCATGTTCGCATGCTGGAGCCGCATTTGTCAGTGACAGAACTGCTTCTTGGAACCTGCGACATCCTCTCCAAGGAACCTCACACTCAGACACGCACAGGGACATTATAGTAGACAGATGGCCCAGAAGAACATTGAGTTCATGGATTCGAATTTTCGTTAATGCCATCATGGAATCTGAACACTTAACTCTATCCTGATCCAGCTATAATCTGAGTTCCCTAATATTCATTTTAATATTATCTTCTAGTCCACTTCTAGTCAAATTATTCTAGCTCTCGTCTCTGTGTATACATTTTCTTGAGCACTGTGTCCTAAAATAATAAAAATATGCGCCAAGAACTTTAAGAACATATCTCATGACCTTTCAAGCTTCGTTATATCCTTCTATATATGTTCTGGTCTCGCATGCGTATTATGCCCACATCATGGCAGTAGACCTGTCCGTTTGAAAGTGAGCAGCCTTAAATTATGAAGGCAGTGAAAGAGCAAATGAAACTTCAGTATCAATATGTCATTACTTGCAGTTCTAAAGTTAATCAGCGGCTGGTTACGGTAGCCGAGCGGTCTAAGGCATGCACTGTCTTCGCTCGCTCCGAAGCCGGGATCGTGGGTTCGAATCTTACTCAAGCCATGGATGTTTGGTGTTTGTGTATAGTCTTCTGTGTTTGTGTACAAGTAGAGGCCTTGCGACGAGCTGATCACCCGCCCAAGGATCTCTACCGGATGTCTAAGATCTAGTAAACCGAAGTAAAAGGGAGATTTTCATGGAGGTAGGTCAAGGCCCAAATTGGGGCTGTAGCCTCGAAGGAAGAAAAGTTAATCAGCTCTTAGCCTGAATTTCGGTGGAAATTTTATAACGGCCAGGACCTTACCTTCCACAATAAGAACACATCCACTAGCAATGAATGACCTGTCAAGATCGATATACGAAAAGAAAGAAAAAAATCAGTGTTATATATCAAGTAGTTCTTCAAATAAAATTAGAGTGCACGAAGAATGTGCAAATTGTGACCTGCCATTTGTGGAACGGTGTGCAGTTGTGCTTCAGTAAATGTTTTAGTTTACTCCCACAAAATGAACTGAAAATACGTCCGAAGTTGACAATAAAGCAAGCATAAACTTGTACATCTATTATACGCGTATTAACCCAAATTAATTTTACGTACGAGAGATGTTCAAATGAAATCTCTCGCGTGTTCGGTTCCACAAGAAAGCGCTAAAGGGCCATACATACTGACTGTAGCGGCAGCCAATTAATTTATCTGCTGAGTGGATCTATTTGCTGGTGAGTCAATGGGACTTCTGCTTCATTGTCCGAGGGAACTATTTTAACGACCGAAATTCCTTCACACAGAGGAATCTCCGAACACGTTTCATTTTAAATCTATCGTAGAAACAACCATACAGTTCAAAAACTTCAACTACAATATATTATCACAATATTAAGAACTTTGGAGAAAGAAAAGATACTGGTATATTACGTGATGAGTGGTGAACTGACATGTGTTACTTAATAATGCTCAGTATAAATTAATAATCAAGTCAAGGAAGATGAGAGGAGCAGGACACGTAACATGAATGGGGGAGAAGAGAAATGCATATAGTATATTGGTGGGAAAGCCAGAAGGAAAGAGATCACTAGGAAGATCAAGACGTACGTGGATGGAAAATCTTCGAGAGATAGGACAGGGTGGTATGGATTGGATTGATATGGCTCAGGATATGAACCAGTGGAGGGCTGTTGTGAACACGGTAGTGAGCCTTCGGGTTCCATAAAATGCTGGGAAGTTCTAGAGTAGCTGCACAACTGGCGGCCTCCAAAGAGCTCAGCTCCATGAAGTTAATTAGTTAGTTATGGTTATAAATTTTAAAAAATATGGGAAGGTGGTGTTGAATGACGGACAGATAACGAACTGGAAAATGGTGGCTCTGGCCTGTTCACGGTGATGTTCCTGTATCCGCCTGGAAATTTCGAGGAGAACCTCATTCTGGAGGGCTGAGAGCCAGGCCAAGGCTCAGACAGAGGGCCTGCAGAATACAAACCTTGAATGTTGTTGCTGCTGCAGCAGCAACAACCACGAAGGTGTATAAAGGGAGATGTTATGAAGTTCCACGCAAGCTTCACATCGGCACTGGATGACGGCGGTTCGTCACATTCAAGCTCTTTGAAAAGAGCCCGCAGTAATAATGGTATAGCAGGGCTTGTTGATCAGTGGTAGCAAAACGTGGAACCTAGCCGCTGTTGGAAACGGAGCTCTCATAATTCATCTTGCGTCTAACCATTTTCCTGACGAAGCTCTTTCGGCTAAGACATATTGAAAGGATCCGAACAGTAATGCAGCTAGCAGCTCGGGGAAACATAACTTCACATAGGGATCCTGAAATTGACAATCCACTTGAGAGAGACACGAGATTGTAAACTGCAATTTTGAGCCCGACGGCGGGCCGTCCCAGTGAACGTCACAACTACTTTCATGCTTAAGCAGCTTCTTTCTCTGCTCTAACAAAGAAGGTGAGTCGGGATATTGCGTCACTTATTTGCGTGTATTTCCGCGGAGTCGCAGTAGGGAGACAAGTTATATTCCTATGTAAGTTTTGAGGTTTTCCCGGCGATGACTATGAAGAAAGTCGTCTTCTGGGTTTAGGCAGTTGGAATGCAGCTGTAGTACAGCTACTGCTCTCTGCATTCCAAGCCATTCAACTGCTCTGAAGATGGAGGCGATACGTTCCTCCGAAACGTCGGCCAAAACGAAGAATACACGGCGCCTAAACCCAGAAGACGACTTTCTTCAAAGTTATATTCCTCCTTAAAGCGAATTCTAAACTTCTCTTCTGTCACATATTGAAAAATTCTAAAAATCAACGTCATAACAATAACAAATTTTCAGATGGGTGTTCATTCTAGTCACTGTTTAGAAAGTAGTACGAGAATTTTGTATGGAGATCGTGTCTATCCGTTGGTCTGTCTATTTCTCCGACCTTCTCTCTTCCTATCCTTTCGTCCACTCTTCCGTATGTCTCTAACCTACTGTAAACGCCCGAATGATCAGAAAAAAATTCTTTTAGTATGCAAAGTGGAAGACATAATACAAACAATCCGATTTCAGGCATTCTGACCCATAATAATGCCTCACTAACTTGAGGCCATAAACCGATAGATGCTGTAAGCAAGCTTGAGTAAAAATTTCCGGACACATTGATCCATAAATAACATGTCGTGTTATTATGGGCTCTAATATTTATGGCACTGTTTGAAATTGCAGGGCGACTCTATCAGGAGGTCTTGTTGTCTGAATAGAAGACCCTACATGTGCTGCAGTTACAATGATATTTTAATATACAACCTCTTTATTTGACCGTCACAACACAGCAAATATAGAACTTCAAGGACAATGCTCAGTTATAGTTCTGCTACATGTTTCAGCCACGAGTGGCCATCATCAGGCAAACACACTTCAACAATCGCACACCACTGAACTGCAGTACGTAAAATTTGATACAATGTTATAAATCATTTAAGATAATATTCACAAGAATACAATAAGTAGCAGAACTATAACTGAGCATTGTCCTTGAAGTTCTATATTTGCCGTGTTGTGACGGTCAAATAAAGAGGTTGTATATATTGTAACACGGCAGGATGCACGAAATGAAAATGATATTTTAAGTTACAGTGAGACTGTCATAAACCCGTTGCCAGGAAACGGATAGTGAAGACTAGTGAAAGAACACTGAGAAGATTCAGCGTGGAGTGATTTGTAGTGCGAGCATCGGCAAGAGCGTTATACTTAGTTGCAGTTATGATCTGTGATTAATCAATAAATCCACTTATCAGTCCGACCCCGTCTGCAGTCCCTAATACACGTGACAATACTTTGAAGGAAGGCCCTACACCAAGTAGGTGAGGCAGGTGAGCGAGCTTCTAGAACAACTGCATGGATTTACTGGTGTTGTATGTGTTATGAGGAAACAATTGGAAGTATTTGCTGGTAAATTACAACACGAATGACGGAAGACAATTAATAATGAGTGAATTAAACGTAGGATAGAGGGACAGACATCAGGGTCTCTTTAGAACCAGGAATTACTAATTCAGCATAGTCAAGTCCGCCGTTCCCTCTCCAAACACGTTTCATCTCACATAGAGCAAAATGTTGCCTGCTAGTATATAATGCGATTATCTCCAATGTAGGTCACAAATGACAGGAATTGAAGATAAACTTTCAAAGGATTTGCTGCCCTTTGGATACGGCGAACTGCTTTCCCATCCATTACTTCATTAGCGCGATGAATACTCGGTTGTTCCTGATTGGTGCTCGCTCTCAATGCTGATTAATAATAACCTTCAGAGAACTTTCTGTCGACCCAGGAGACAAACTGAACGAATAAAGAATCAACTGTATTCATTAGAACGTATGAATGGGACGCCCAGAGCCTTGATTACAAAAGCATGAAGAAAATCTTGCAGTTGGAATGAAGCGGAGATGCAGAGGGACAGGGATAAATATACGACACACTGTGTGATCAAGGAGATGCTACTTGTGAAACAGATACAAAGATGGCAGCACAGAGCAGGTTAATGTAGCAGTAGCGGGAGGCGCATGGTTAGAATCTCGATCACATTTGACAATTTTCCTATTTCTCCGCCTCTCCACGTGATATCCAGAAGAGTACTTTCAATTGATAATGAAAACCTCCTTACAGAAGTAAGATTTGAGGTCTTCACGGAGGTGACTATGAAGAATGCCGTCTTCTGGGATGTGACGTCGTGTAGATATAGTGTGAACCGACGTTTCGGAGGAACGTATCGCCTTAATCTACAGAATGTATGACACAAACTCCGTCTTAAGTGAAACAATTTATTGTAGTTCTTTTGTCTTCTTTTCTTCAACACTACATGTTTCGGCCGTAAATGGCCATCATCAGGTGTATTTCTATCACGTAGCCGTTACACTGCACGTAGTTTAAAATTTAAAAACACCAGCTTTCTTAATTGTTCATTTCTCCGTTGTTAATAGGTCCCGATATATCAGAATCCCCTTGCTGATATTTGTCAGATATGTATAAAATCCTTGTTAATTTACATACGTCAATTTTATTTTTGAATTTGCTATTTTTAAAATCTTAATTTTTTTTTTTAATTTTTAAATTTAAAATTCACGGGGATACCTGTTCTAGGTCTACAGTGCTGCAGTGGCTACTTCTTGCTTTCGGCACCGTTCAGGTATTATTCTGTGCAGGCTCCCTGTGTGCGTGCCGCTGCTTATCTTTAATAATCTTTAATATAATATTGTTAATCTACAGGGTAGGAAAACCTACGAAGGAGGACCCAGCATGAGCAGGTTGTCTGCAGCCACCTGCTCACGCTGGTCCCTCGCTCGTGAGGTTTTCTCCCATGAAGACTGAGGCGATACGCTCATCCGAAACGTCGGTTCACACAATATCTACACGGCGCCACTTGCCAGAAAACGGCATTTTTCTCCTTACAGATGTTCTCCTATTCATTATTAATGATTATTTAATCCATTTTATGGCCACTGTATAACGGCTGCAGTTCAATCTGTATATTTAAATAACCCACAAATCAAATAAATCGCCCGAAATTTACGATAATAAATTGACAATGTTTTCGGGAGTTTTAACGTAATTTTATCATTTGTGACTTGAGGATAGATGTAAAAGATGAAACAAGATTGATGTCGACTTAATGTTTGTGACATGCAGGCCAGTTTGTAGGAAAAAGTTCGCAACAAAACACGTTTCCGTGTAAACGAACATTCAACAGACATTTCCATGGATACGAGCATGCAACGAACACTTACTAGGATACTGCTAAGCTATACAAGCGGCCGTTCAGATAAGAAGTGATTCATTCGTAAATGAGAGGTGATTCGTAAATCAAAAGGCAGTCTGCAGTCGCAGTAGAAAATAAAACCAAGAACAAAGTCATTCGGAAACGGGGAGAGAGAAGTAGGAGACGGACCAGAATGGAGCCAGTCGTAGTCCAGTAAAGAAAGTAGCTAGTATTAGGCAGTCATTTACTGTGAGTTGTAATTGTTGTGACTAAGAGCGGCAGTAAAGGGAGGAGTTAATAAATCCAATCAACCAACCCAGAACCCGTTAGTATTGGTCACGGAGCCATAAAGTCGTGACAATCTCACCCAATAACTTTCAATTAGCCTGTAACCTGGAGATTGTCTGAAAATGAGAACTCCTGTACGCTACGTAGCCAACAGCATCTTTCGTCGACACGGCACGGAGCCACGCAGAAACGTGTTTATTTTTCTTGCTTCAAAGGTTCTATGGGAATTCAGCATTCAGTCCTAATATTTTGGATGGGTCTGTGGCCTGAGCGACAGGAGAGGAAGACAAACAGCAGTGGGGTAAGGCAAGACAGTGAGTCCTATTATCTGTAGTGAAAGGACAAATAGTGGGAAGGTAGCTATGGATTTAGCGAGAAATATTCACCTATAATTTCCATGAGATTTAGTCGTGTAATATCATTCATTCATTCATCAGTAATCTGTCAGATGACAGGTCCACAGCCTCTTCCAAAACAGTTTCTCCACTTAATGCGATCTTCTGTTTTTGGAAAGAGACTATCCAGGAAAAGTGATAATGTGGTAGTTTTTCCATTTGCTTTCCACATCGCAGTACAACAGCCGTTCAAACCACTCTGGTCACGCCTGTTGCTATACGAACTTGAANAATTCCGCCTCACCGGGACTCGAACCAGCGACCTTCCGGCTTGAAGCATAATGCCTCAACCAACTACGCTACTACTTGCCCCTGTATCAGTAGATAACCTCTATTAAATTTCTATTCATTTTTGGGTTCCTCATAAATTTTTCGGCCCCCTCTGAGTTTCACGAACGGCTCCTCATAATTTTGCATTGTAGCTTACATAATAGGTTTGTATATACATTAAGGGGAGGAACACAGGCTGAGGGTGTTTGAGTACAGGGTGCTGAGAAGTATGTTTGGATCGAAGAGAGATGAAGTGACAGGAGTTTGGAGAAAACTGCATAATGAGGAGCTTCATAACGTGTACTCCTCGAGAAGTATAATTAGATCGACCAAGTCAAGGAGAATGAGATGGGAATGGTATGTAGCACGAATGGGGGAGAAGAGGAATGCACATAGGATATTGGTGGGTAAGCAAGAAGGAAGAGAAGATGAGTGGACAATATTAAAATGGATCTTAGAGAGATAGGATGGGTTGGTATGGATTGGATAGATCGGGTTCAGGATAGGAACCAGTGGAGGGCTGTTGTGAACATGATAATGAACTTTCGGGTTCCATAAAATGCAGTTACATTCTTGAGTATTTGCATAAGTGGAGACTTTTCAAGAAGGGATCAGCTCCATGAGTGAGTGAGTTCACTCATTATGACCGCACACAAAGATCTATGTTCTATTCTCGAGTATTTCACAACTCGACTTCTCCTGTACACAGTACTCATTTATGTGACCCATGCATTCTTTCATATTTGAGTTTATTTTGTGAGAGTGAACTCAAAATAAAATTTTATACCTGACAGGAACTCGACCATCACGAAGAATAGAAGTGAACAAAAATACATGGTTGCGATGAAATGTCACTTGTACGTGTATGTGTATGCTATGATATTGCCATAGTAGAGGGAACAGCTTCACGGGAACTGAAATAATTACAGAAACACGCAGTTAATCTTCATTGATATTATGTTCTAATATCCTGTAAATTATATTTTCAGTGTCCTCTAGGTGTGAAGCATACTTTGAAGTTTCTCTCTTTTAACTTCCAGAATGCTCGTGTTATTTCTTTGCTCAATTATCCTTAAGACACCGTAGCTACGTTTTCTTCGTTATTACTTGATCCATTGTGATGGAAATGTCTTATCTAAGTTCCGCCTCATTTCATGCCTCCAGTCGTTTCTTGTCTGTTTTGATAGAATTTTGTAGATGGCAATATTCAGAGCAAAGCAGACAGAACGATAATTTCACTGTATTATGACAGGAGAACTAACAAAAATATTGAACATGCTGATGAAGTGGATTGAGTGGCATCTTTAATCTCCGAGCTCTACAGCAGCAGAAGATGTTGTTTAAAGTAGACTCTCTTACCAACTGAACCAACGAAATGGATGCAAAATCCCTTGCTGTTACAGTACTGTGGCATATAGACCCGTTGCTAGGAAACAATCGCGAAGTAAGCAGCTACACAATAGCCGTTGTTAAGTAATGGCTGTGTAAACAACGGCCATTGAAAAGCGGTGCTTTCTGTGTGGCCCGTGCAGAGGCTGTATAACGAGGAGCAGCTGCGAATACGAAGGAGTCTTGAGAGGGCAGTTAGAAGAGTAGGAGGCTGGTGTGAGATGGCCGCCAGCCTGCGAGGACGTGAGCCGGACAGCAGAGGAACGTCCAGTGCTGAAGACACAGCAGACTGAGAAGATATAATGCGTGCTGTAATGAGCTGCAGAGTGTGTGAATTAGCGATACAGCTACAGCTACATTTACTTACAATCTGTAAATGTTCAATAAATCCAATTACTAAACATAACCACGTCTACAGTCACTTATACATGTGACAATACCGTGTCTAAAATAAATATATTTTTGAGGAATGAGTATAGGAGAGTGGTGGGAAAGCCAGAAGGAAGGAGACCACTGGGAAGACCAAGGCGTAGGTGGGTGGACAATATTAAAATGGATCTTAGAGAGATAGGATGGGATGGTATGGATTGAATAGATCTGGTTCAGGATAGGGACAAGTGGAGGGCTCTTGTGAACACGGTAATGAACCCTCGTGTTCCATAAAATGCTTGGAAATTCTTGAGTAGCTGCAGAATTGGCGGTTCCTCCAGAAGGGCTCAGCTCCATGAGTAAGTAAGTGAGTAAGTGAAATTACAATGCCACGTGCTGTATTATACTGGGTGCGAAATTTGGTCTCCCAAGTTGAAGGAAGAACATGCATCGAGATGATTAATTAACATAGTGTTGTGGGAGGTATGTATATTTAGACTTGGGGAAGATTACGTAAGGTAGGACTGGGTAAAATAATGTTATGAAGAGTTCTCTAGCTTCTACTTCTAACATAAAAATTCAAGCTCTTCTTATAACATTAAATGCCATTTGATGTCTAGAGATGCTTATAATCGAGTAGTTTAGGACATTTCCTTCTGCCATACAAACACACTCATTTTAAAATTCTACCACTCAAAATTACTATATTTACCTACCGGTTATATGACTTTGGAACCTGGTGTCCCAACAGAAGAGGACAACAGAGATTATGTTTTAAAAGAGAGCGGTTGAGGACTATGTTTCTATCTAAGAAATACGAAGTATTATTCTTTTGTATTCCATTTTAAAATTGCCATCCCATTTACGTCTAGGTCTCACAAGTGTTCTCTTCCTTTACAGTTTTCCTACTAAAATATTCGATGTGTTTCTAACCTTCTTTGACAATGTTATATGTCCCGCCCATCTGTTCCTTCTTTATATAATCACCGTAAAATAATATGTGAGGAGATCAAGTGCGCTTTATTACGCAGTTTTCTGCTCCTCTGTTTCAAAAATGAATTGTCTTGATATCCAAAATCCTTAAATTTCTTGGATGGGGATACATTTTTCGAGCCATACGGTGATAGGACTCTTCATTTCTTAGTCAATTGTTCCGTTGAAGAACCGGGCGTCTTGTTCGTAGTAAACGAACTTCCACGGGCTAGCGAGTTTCTCTATTCCGATTTCTTATTTATATGGAAATTATTCTCCCGGGAAAGGCGAGGTACAAGTCTATATAGAAGACACTCATCCCCAGACGCTGAGGGCGAGACAAATGTTTTGAACGACGCTGTTTCTCGTGATAATCAAAACTTGTATCATAATAATTGCTTTAAAAAAGGTAAAAAAAAAGTAAAGCCATCCCTGTACCAGGCCATGAAGGCCCATAGGTTTGTGTGACGTTGAGGGTCCCACATTATCTAGACAATCTGCTCAAATATGGCGCTGGCCGTGCTTTACTTCCCAGGAAAATTATTTAATTAATTCCTGGTACTCATTTATGCTAGAGGCTGAGTGCTGCTGGAAGGATTAGGTCAATTGAAAAAAAAAATCCAATGACCTCATCGGGACTTGAACCCACGACCTTCCGGCTTGTAGCATAGTGCTTCAACCAACTACGCTACCGCGTGCCCCCTAAAGATGGTAAACCATACTAAAACGAGTATACACCCTTCAATATATAATTTCTAAGGGAATGAATTTCATTAGGACTGGCTCTGTACTTCAACAAAATCACACAATTTCTGTGCTGCTGAAATTTTACTGCAGCCAATTTGTAAATCACCAAGAATGAAATTTTTTTATTGACTTCAGATAGGTTATTGTGATTTTTTACTTAATATTACGCAGGTATTTTGAGAAGACAAAATCAACTAGTATATAAAATTGTGAAAAGGTAGATTATGGATGGTTATCGCACTCATTTAGCATTAATGAGGTCAAGGTTTCGGCTCTAGACACTGCAGCCAACTACCGTTACTGAGTTTTATCAAACATCTCACGAAAATTCTGGGATACACTCAAAAACTGACCCTTACCGCTTCCCTACACACGTTTCCCATTCGTCCTAATATCGTCCTGTCATTCGAACCCATACAGCTTGTTCGTGTGATAAAGCCTAATGAAATAAACAAAGAAAATACATTTGTTTATTTTGTTTAAAATTGTAATAAAATAACCAACTTATTAAATTCTCCATAGCGCAGGTTCATCTGAGGCAGCTGATAGTCATTCAGCTGATCAAGAAATCAAGTATTTTATGAGCCAACATGTATGGCAGTGTTCACAAAAGCACGTCTTTAGAGCTTATTATTTTTTGTCCTTGTCACTACAGCCCCAGTGGGCCTAGGCCTACTTCCATGAACTTCTTCGTTCACTTCGGTTTTTCTAGATCTTACACATTTGGTAGGACTTCTTGGGCGGGTGATCAGCTCGTCGCAAGGCCTCTACCTATACACAAACACAGAAAAACGCACACACACAAACTAAACATCCATGCCCTGAGTGGAATTCGAACCCACGATCCCGGTTCCAAGCGAGCGAAGACAGTACATGCCTTAGACCGCTCGGCTATCGTGACCGGCTAGGGCTTATTATAATCAAGTAGAATTCAGATTTTGCGCCCAATTTCGGGAGGTTTTCCGTGTTGAAATTGCAAGTCCTTGTCCATTGTTTAGGTGACAAATAATACCCCCAAATTCGAGGATTCTGTTAAGAAAATTTGTCACATGAAAAGCCTCAAAGAAGGATTACTACTTCTTGTAGGCTGATTCAAATTAAAAATGTACCCACGAATTTTCCTCACACGGATGTCATCTCCCCTTTCGGCATCATGCCAAGGAATTTGCCAATCCCCCCCCCCCNAATAAAACACAGTATTTATATGCTTTCCAGCAATGACATATTTCTAAAAGTGCATTATTTTGAAAATGGCGTGTAGTGCGCTGCGGCATATGAAGCATATCAAGTGCCCCACCGTGTTTCAACAGCAAATGCAGTTTCCAAACTTACAGATATTTTTAGGAACTCATGCCTCAGTGTTAAAAGATTAAACTGATTAATTATTCTTTGTCTTTGTTGTTTGTTTATTTTGCCCTGTGCTCTCACATTGCTGGTGTTTGTTATTCGTGCTGACTCTGTAATTGGTCACTGGGTGTTCAGCTAAGCACGTAAATACGAATACGTACATAATTTAATTCAAATGAATCACCATGGTCGGAATTACTGCAGCTACTGAAATTTTGTTGTTGTCTAAATTATACAAGTCGCCTTGTTTTGACTGCGTTCGTCTGCATTTGTTTCTTTTATTTCCTTCTTTCACTCGTGTCAAATTTATAATTGCTCTCTGCGATTCTGAATAAGCATGCAAAGAAATAACCAAGGCGCTGCCGGAAGAACCAATCTCCTACTTTCATTCATATGACACGGGCCGCACAGGAAACGACGCGTCCAACAGTTCTTCTATTTTTGCGGGTGTATTCGTTGCCACGGTAACGTTTTACCGGCTCGTTGGCTAGCAAACACGGGGAGAAGTTACACGTATAGAAGTACATAGATATAGACACACAAAGACTGACGGGAGGGATTTATGAAGAACGTCGCTGAGATAGGCTCAGGTGCCATGGAATACATACAAATTTCATAAAGATTGCTTCATCCATTCAAAAGTTGAGAAAAGTGAATACACAGTCACACAGACAGCATGGATATAGCATAAGTCTAAGCGGCCTCCGTAGTCTAGGGGTAACGTTCCCACCTCATGACTGAAGTTACGCGGGTTCAAACCCGGCGGAGGTCGTGGAATTTTTAAGGGCGGAAAAATTCAGGGAACGAGTCCTCCGGGAGGGAGGATTTACGGCACGTAAAAGATCCTCATGTCTCTAGGAGACCTCTGAGCAAAATTAGGCAAAAGTTTCCCGCCCAAGTAGTTTCCAATGCCTCCGGTAGATGGGGAAAGTTATCGGGTACCAATGCCAGTAGAGGACCGACCTCGCTGGCAGAAAGGGTAGATAGCGGGCACCAGTATCGGTAGGGTATGGCGACAGTAGAAATTAAAAAGGGGATGTACAAAAGACTATTAGTCGCGGTGCATGGGGAAACCCACCCCCTCTATACTGAATAACTGAACTGAATAGCATAAGCCTACTATCATTTTTTCACACTAAAGAAAATAGGCTAAAAGTTGAATTATTATTAGCATCATCATTCATATTATTTACCATAGTGGGGGGGGGGTGGAGATGAGAAATTAGTATATTTAATTTGGAATAACTTACGTGAAGAGAGGATCTGGAGACCTAGACATGGACCGGAAGGTGATTTTAAATCGGACTTTTAAGATATAGGATTCGATCCATCTGCCTTGGGATAGGGCCAGTGTTGGACTCCTGTGAAGACAGTAATTAACTGAAGACTCAATGAAGGGAGATGATTTTCTTGAGAAGCTGCTGACTATTAGTTTCCTAAGAGAGGGATAGTCTTAATTATCATTATAAACTCTGTGACCTATAGTCTACAAGCGAACTATACCAACCGAGCGACCGGCGCTTGTCTGCGAAGTTAGTGCCAAATTTAGCGGATAGAGGGTGTCGCATGATCAGCTCAACGGATCGCCACGGTCTTCAAACTCGGTTTTCTAGATCTGAGCCATTATTTCCTTGAAATAGCTCCTCAATTATCCTCACGGGGCTGAATGGACCCCGTTCCAGACCCACTACTTCTCAGAATATCTGGTAGCGCTGGGAAACGAACCCGGGACCTCTGAATCTGTATCCAGGAACTCTGACCACTAGACCACAGAGGCGGCCGTAGTTATCATTATTATTATGTTATACTATCAGTATAAGGATTTTCAGACTTTGAAACAGCAGTTTATGTGCTGAGTGAGAGTTACCCGTAATGCACACCTGCGTAGAGAAATTTTGCCTGAATATCTGAGTTTCGTAACTGTACAAACACCGCTACAGGGAAGTCCTCCACACTCATTTGCTCCATATGTTATTCCTAAAGGAAGAAATGTGCAATACATGTAATTCTTTATGGAAGTGGATATTTACTGCATAGAAGTGTAACTGTCCAGTTTATGGGAAGGGCAATTGATGTTTGTGTATGGTTAAGGTTTTGTGAAATTCGTCACTTTCGCCTCACAATTTGAAATTTTCCCCCTGAGATAAGCAGCAAGTGGCTTGGGTCAAGCTTGAAGCCAGCTGCCCATCCGTAAATCAGTGAATTTAATGCGCAAAACAAGGCCCAGTTCTTTAGAAATTCTAAACTTGACAGGGGAAGTCATAAATTTAGCAGCGTCGTTTCCTGCTACCCCAAAATCTCAGTTTGACAGCCACGCAGCAGGTGGCAAAGTTCACCCCTAAACTGTACACTAGTGGATATTCGCTTTCCTAATTGGAGGAGAAAGTTAAGCAACCTCCCAGTCTGCCCGGTCCAGCCAATCATCATCTGAAGTGGGAGGTTCTTTGCCCGAATTTTGGGTAACCAGGGCAAATATTTACCATTCAGAGGGTGCTTGGCAAGGAGGACTCTGAAAGTTACCTTCACCGGGGGTACACGTGTTCTGATTCCCGTAAACACGCCCTGTGGTGACTATTACGTGTACGTCTCAGTGAACAGTAAGTAAGCCTACATCCACAAATCTGTGAAGTGTGTCGCCACGGTGCTGTTTCCATTTAAATAGTGCAGATTGAATAAAGACTTCAAACAGTTAATTGGTGTTGAGGTGACTTTCCTACGCCTAAAGCCCCACTAATCACCCAAGTCGTGGCCAGTCAACACGCCCTGAGAGGAGTCGAATTGCTCTACCGGAGATAACAGAACCGAAGGACGGTTACAGAAGGTCACGATGTTTAGTACAGATCGCTTTTCTATTAATACAGCTTTAGACTTTCGTTCTCATGTGCTCTGAATGCTGGGATGTTGCTATTTGCTGAGCAAATGAAGAAGCCTGCATTCTGGACTGAGGCGTAACAGCATATATTTCACCTAATTGCATTTAATATTTCCACAGCGAGGAACCCCATCTCGTGTCACAGTCCATGTTTCCTATCCCATTGCCAGTTGTTACAACCTCCACTAATCTAATATTGTGCATGAAATGTCTGCTAAAAATGGCTCTGAACTTTGGTACCACTGAATCAGTAGATATGAGAATGTGCTTACGTAGTTATGAAAATTGTGTGGTACAGAGATAAGATCCGTGCCTCTGAATATTTATCCTGACAAAAGTTTTTTTGGGTGTCTCGGTATTTCCAGTAGAATTCCAGGGGATTACCTAAAAAAACTCACAACTTTATCCAAATTCCTGCCTACTCACAATTCATAATAATTTCACATCTTATTCGACGCTACATATTATCTGAAACTGAATAAATTCAATTAAATGATTTAAGCGTGATCTAAAAAATTATTTTTACATACTTTAAAGATTCAACTTCATGTGGGCAGAGAAGCAGAAAATTGCTCGAATGGTAAAAGACTTCTTTGACTTTTATGGGGCCCTAAACTTTATTCCCATGTTCACCAGAGCTCGCTGTCAGATCCTGCCATGAGCCAGACGCTTCCACTCCATGCACACATGGCCTACTTCCTCGACATTCATTTTAATATTGCCGTCCCATTCACTCGTAAATCTCCCAGGCTGGCTCTTCCTTTCACATTTTGCAACTAAAATTTTGTATGCATTTGTGAAGTATCAAATATTATTACAGCCGTCCAGTGTGATTGATAAATGTTGTGAGTTTAATCTTTCAGCCTTTATGTTTCGGTCGGAGCGACCATCTTCAGAAGGACATTATCAGTACATACGGAAACTACTGCTACAGTGTCATATAGCGGCCTCCGTAGTCTAGGGGTAACGTTCCCACCTCATGACTCAAGGTATGCGGGTTCAAACCCGGCGGAGGTCGTGGAATTTTTAAGGGCGGAAAAATTCAGGGAACAAGTCCTCCGGGAGGGACTTTAAGCCGTGTGTCCCGTGTCGTAGATTTACGGCACATAAAAGAACCTCATGTCTCTAGGAGACCTCTGAGCTAAATTAGAGGCCCTTTCCCGCCCAAGTAGTCTCCAATGCCTCTGGTGGGAGAAGCATCAAGGTACCGGGGGCCGACCTCGTTGGCTCTACGGGGGCTGATGGCACGCACTGTTACCGGTAGGGTATGGCGACAGTAGAAATTAAAAGGGGGACGCACAATGGACCAATAACTGGTCTAAGTGCATGGGAAAACCCCCCCTCTCATAATACATACAGTGTCATATATAAAATATTATCCTTTAACAACTACTGCAATGTGCATGAATTTGTTAAAATATTTATAAATTATTAAAATTAGTGTATTTACGAAGTACAGTTTAAAATACTTTTTGTTAAAATTTAGAACCAATTTGTTTCGTGTCCTTTACGCAACATTTATGAATCACACTGGACGACGTTAATATTTTATACTGTACTAGTATGACGGACTAGGATAAACCAAGCCTCATTTGTGAAGTTTTCAATTCCAAATGATTGGGAGATTAGTGAGAATGATTCAATAAAGTCAAAGAAATCACTATGGACTGTAGTAGAATTGAGCAACAAGAAATGCGTGTAGAAATCTAGCAAGGAAACTGGTAAATTGTTGTATATACCGTAATGAACATATGGGCTCCATAAAAGTATGTAATCTCTTGAAGAGCTGAGATGTTATCAGCTACTCAAAGAGGATTTCGAGCCATGAAATTAACGTAGTTACAGTCGTATAAAACGGCAAATTTTCAATACCGTAAAGAGATGGCTCTTAGGAAAATATATTCTGAGAATTAGAGGTAAAAAGAATGGGCTTAGGATTAAGTCGATCTTTCGTCTTAGCGGTTAATATCCTTCGGGTACTACTGCTAGAACATTTATTAGCAATTAACATTTAAAGGAAATTCAATTACAATGGTCTGCCTTCATTACTTCAAAACATGAAGCAGATGTAGTAAGCGAACTTAAAAGAGCAAATGATGGAAAAAAAANTTTTAGGCTTTGTATAGAGGGTGAGTTTAATTGACCTGATTTTTGCCAAAATGTATTTAAAAATGCAAATATATGATCACTTGATATAACCCAACGTAAAAGCACATGAAATTACGCTTCAGTACTATTGCTTGAGACTCAGCGCCATCTCTTAACATTTAAACGCGGCCCCAAAAATTCTTAGATATTTTGTCGACATTTTTTCTGGAAGAGACAAACCTATCGTCAATCGATCTGCAAGATTCCATTGCCACAGACTTTGGGCCTTGGCCTGCCTCCATGAAACTCTCCGTTTCACTTCGGTTTACTACGAGTAGATCTTAGACATTCGGTAGGACTCCTTGGGCGGATGATCAACTCATCCCAAGGCCTCTATCTGCACACAACAACAGAGAAACGCGCTCGCACGCACGCACACACACACACCAAACATCCATGCCCTGAGTGGGATTCGAACTCACGATCCTGGCTTCCGAGCGAGCGAAGACAGTGCATGCCTTAGACCGCCAGGCTATTGTGACCGGCTAGATATCGTTGTAGACTGGAGGAAATTGTATAGAAATACTGATGCGACATGTTCAATAAAGCCAGTTTGAGTAACGAACAGACATACAGAAGAGCTGAAGCTCAGGCCTTCTTCATAGAAGAGGATTAAATGTCAATTTCACCCCACCTTCCCTCCCTACAAATGCCACTAGACTTGACGCAGTATAGCTGTCAGTACTTAACCACTGACAAAATACATTCACTACAAAACAACAGTTCTCAAACTCTTTGAGCTTGGCACTCCCCGAAACAGTTAAACAAATGTCTCAAACTCATGAAAATATCTGGAAAATCCGTTACAGTTGGAGCCATCTGAACTCTTTTGGGTCGAAAGATGGCTGTTATGATCTAAAAATATGTTTTATGAAGAAAATATTGTGAATATAATATATAATATAATATAATATAAATATAATACATATACGTATATATATATATACACGTATATACCATAGACGGCCACAAATCGTATCTGAACAACTTTCTGACAGAATCTATGTCCCTTAGATAAATTTAAAAGTGAATATATACGCAAATTAGCCTCTTGTTCTATAACTCTAAGTGACTGATACGTACTGACGGTGTCCGAGGGCAAACTGTTGGGCAGGATACTTCCGTTTAAGGCAAAAAAGTAAAGGAAGACAAAAGAGCGCACACAATGAGATGCTGCTAATACTCTTCAGAGAACACTCGTATTATGAAGGTAAGCAAACCAGGGAGAACGAGATATGCAGTAATGTAGCACGTAGAGCTATGAGCAATACGCATGAAACTGTAGTTGAGACCCTCAAAGAAATAGATAACTTGTTAGACAGAGACATAGATGGAAGCCTACTAAATTGTATCTTAGGGTGTGAAGTTGTGGACTGAATTATACTAAATATCATCATAAATGATCGCGTTTCCTAAAAAGTTCTGAATATCTTGTAATTATCAGTTCCTCTAGAATCATTCTGTTCTCTGATGTTAGTTACTAGAACTTAAAAACGTACTTGGAGCCTTGTGCAAAGTGGTAATCCGAAGTACCCAACGCGAGTCCCTCGGCTGGTAGTCGCTTCGAAATATTCTCACCTGATTATCCGCCTTCTCCTAAAGATAATTGCTCTCCCCTTGTCTGGACAATAATATCAAGAAGAGCCTCTTTTCTAGGAACCCTCAGTTCGATAATGAGACGTCCATAATTGAATGCATAATTGATTCCGTGTAATATAATTAAATAATTTCGAAAGTTCTAATAATTTAGTTGTTTCCTATACATAAGGCTCTGTTGGGACCATCAGCAGCGCACTGACTTAATGAAGTTCTTCTCGCTTCCTATAGGTGTCACTTCTAGCGTTCATCAGAAACTTCATACATGAGCAAGGATAGAGGAGTCGCTCCTTGCAGCTGACACTATCTAATCCTGCTTTCCACTTTAAGCTGTCTTAATGATAACTGGGAACCCCGAATACCGGGCTGCTTAATTATCTATTCTTTGAATAGGATGAGTCTGCGGACGAACACGTAGAAACTTTGCTATTCTCCGAATCCCTGTTGTTCCGTAAAAACCTCTGAATTTATTGCTCCATGCTAAAGGGGTTTATGGCATCAAAGGTAAAATTGTGTGCACTTGTGTGCCGGAGAACTGCACCATAAAACTGAAAGCCGATTTAATATTTATATTAGCGCGATCTTCTTAAACTATTTCTGCCTTGGAAGTAGTGGCGTTATAAAAATATTTCCCAAATAAAATTCTCCTATTTGAATTAAACGGAACCGGTACAGATCAGTCGGTATAGAGACTGTCTACGTGCTGGGCGTTATATTTCGGCAGGAGATCTTTCTCTCATCCACAGCGTCCAGACCGGCTCTGAGGTCCACCCAGACTTCTATCCAATTGGTACAGGGTTCCTATCTCCGGGAGAGGGCGCTCGGGATGTGAAGCTGCCCACTCACCTTCATCTAACACCAAGATGAAGAATGATGGAGCTAAACGTCCAGGCTCCAATAAGTATTCATGTCTTTGTGCTTAATTAAGCAGAGGGCAATTATACCTTATTACTTTCGCCTTACCAGCAAATTGGACTTAAATTTGAGGAAGAAACTAGTGAAATGCTACATTTGGAGCATAGCTCTGTATGGGGCTGAAACATGGACACTTAGGGCAGTAGATCAGAAACATCTGGAAAGTTTCGAAATGTGGTGTTGGAGAAGGATGGAGAAGATCAGTTGGACCCATTATATGAGAAATGAAGAAGTCTTAATTAGAGTCAGTGAGCAGAGGAATATCCTACACGAAATAAGAAAACGGAAGGCTAATTTGATTGATCATGTTTTACGCAGAAACTGCCTTCTAAAAGAAGTTATTGAAGGAAAGATAGAAAGGCGGATAGAAGTGACAAAAAGACGAGGAAGACGTAAGAAGATGCTGGATGACCTTGGGGACAGAAGAGGATACTGTCATTTGAAGGAGAAAGCTCTAGATCGCATTAAATGGAGGAATTGTTTTGCAAGAGACTGTGGACCTGTCATCTTGACAGATTACTGATGATGATGATGATGATCTATTTGAATTTAATGTAAAGCCCATTGTAGCATATTTTATTTAACTATAAAGAGAGCGTAGATCAAAAAGTTGTCTGTTGTTTGATTTCCTACATCTCTAATTAATTTCTAATTTTTCTTAAGCTAACATATTTGAAACAGCCATTTTATTTCAAATGTATTCACTGAACAGTGAGGGTAATAATATGTAACATCCATTTGAATGGACATCAACTCGACCTTTATAGTTTTCTAAAAATTTCTTATAATTAAATATTGTGTAATATAAAGTAAAATTACAGCACTCATTAGAATAAAACATTTTCTTCTGAAATATTTTTGGTAAAGATGTATATGACAAATTAGAAGGGAACTTAATAGTTCACAATATGGAGTTCATTAGATCAAAATATGATATAACTTAAATCAAGGAAAATTAAGTCTGAATATCGTAAAGAAAAAATGTGGGAAGTACTGCCGCAAAAGAGGGGGAAGCAGAAGCATTGTGCGCTTAGCTGTTTCGAATATCATTGCTGCTTATCCTCTTGGAAAGTTCTGGAGGCTGAGGACTCCGAGACTGGATCAGATCCGGCGCCAAGGTTCGCGAATATATATAGTGGAATAAAACTGTGTTGATTAAGAGAGTTCAGTCAATCTGCTCACAGAAGCGGCGTGCAGCTTTCGCTTGTGGCACAATTAGTGCGAGGAATAGCAAGTTGCGAGTCCCGAGTTCGCAGTGACGACACAAGCACAAGAAGACAGTGCAGTCGTGTTCTGTGAACTGAAACAAACAGACTTCAAGGCCGTAAGTAATAACACAAAAAACTGCTGCAAAAAAGACAAATTTATAATGTGTTTACTCGAAATCGGAGGACCCCATTCTAAAAGTCTTGGTTTATCAGGGTGAAACCTAGAAGTCACAATCTCAACTAAATGAAGATGAGCAGTAACTGCAGCTTCTTAACATATGTTGGACAACCAGATATAGAATTTAACATTAATAATTTATATAGCAATTTGTAAAAAAGAAGAATAGTAATGACATTGTAGTACACTCCTGGAATGGCGCTTTTCTCACAAAAGAAACAAAATATTATTCTCAGCAATTCGATCAGAAATAATTATCCGACAAACGTGTTATTTCCGTTCTACTGAAATGGCTGAGTTACGTCAGTGTCCCTTAGAGTTGCTGCCTACGCTTCTCAGGGTCGCTGATGACGGAGCTGCCATCTTTTGGCGAACAATCCTGGCCATCATCTGTGGTACTGCAAAGAGCGCACTAGGTAAAATGATACACAAGGAAACCCTGCTAGAACTGTACCATGTAATGGTTAACCCGCCATTGATACATGGCAGCTGAATAAGACAGAACATATAAGCAGATGGGATGCGATCCTTGGATATATGAAATGCACACATTTGAATCTGAAGAGATCAGAAGAAAACTTGGAGTTCGTAGTTGGAGCTGAGAGATCACATTATGGGAATGCCCAACAACCGCTCAGCTAAATTGATTAGCATTACAAGCCGAGAGGACGCCGTGCGGATTGGAGACGCGGAGAGAGTGCGGAAGGAAATTTGACTGAATCAAAAGCAGCCAAAAAATGGGCCTCGGCATTGTATTTGGTGATGACATCAGACATGTTCCCCTCTCAGAGCAACGGATGATAGCCACAGAAACTAAGAGGAAACAATTCGCTCGCTTGGAGCAACGCCGTATGGTAATAACCGGGGGCTTCCTGCACGACGCAGGAAATGAATTTCAGGATTAAGGTCAAGGACTAACAATCTCAACATAATTGCCAATGAAGCCTACGAACTCTTATTAATACTTTCTAAAATTCAAATCCTAGTCTTTCATCTGGGCAAATGCATGAAATGAAAGCGTAATGAAGAGGTAATAATGTCTGTCTACATAATCTCCAAAATAACTTCAACTGTTTTGATGATATTCAGCATTGAAATTCTGTAAGAAATGTCAATAAATTTTCTTTTTAATCATAACCAGTACAATACAACGAAATCGATATATATATAACAGTACACAACATGAAATACGCAATGTATTTACGAAACTCCATAGAAATTTTATTTTAAACATTGTTCTAAGAGTATAAGTTAATTTGTAATGAAATATTTAACTTGGTTCGTCTTGGTCCGTCACACTAGTAAGTGAATATAAGATTTTTAACCACCGTCCAGTGTGGTTGATAAAAGTTGTGTTTTTAATTTTTCATCCTCTCCATACTTCGGTCAAAACGACCATCTTCAGAAGGATATATATATATATATATACATATACAGGGTGTCCCAGGAGGAATGGACCAAACTTCGGGAGGGTGTTCCTTATGTTAAAGTATGCCGATATAACCCAAAACACA